>NC_058144.1:7882500-8182500 GCF_011075055.1 Mangifera indica
AATAACATGAGTCCGATATTCGAAGGTTCAATATTAAAAATGTATTAGATCGAAAATAAAACTAGTTTATCAGACAAGATAAATCAAATTTGAAGAATAAAAAACTCACCTAGGATAATTGCTGCATCAGGATTGCCCAATAAAGGTAAGACTAACAACCAATAAATCAATCCAGGACCAAGAATTTGCAGCAAATTCTCACTTCTACCGGACAAAATCTTCCCACCCAGCAACCCCTATGTTGCTTTTTTAGGCGTTTAAAACTGTGATCTATTATTTGCCTGAGATATAGACGTTCAGAACAGCCTTAACAATGAAATTTATACTGAATATACAAATGTTAGGTTGCTTTTTTCTTGCTCTTTTCTCGAACGAACCAGAATACTTCTTCTGAACGTACACTGATGCAGGTATTTTTCAGCCATTGATCCAGATTCCAGAGGAGAAGAATTGCGTATATAAGGCTTAAGCATGTAACATCGAGAAATCGCATGCACTGGACAGACTCTTTTCAGATGATGGTTTTCTTAATAGAGAAGTCATACAAAAGTTGGTCTTTGCTGAACTTTCAACCATATCTTTTGCCTTGTATCCGACTGTTTGATTAGATTTACAAGAAATAAATTGCAAATACACTCAACCATTTTGAAGAGATAGATATAAACGATGACGATGCTCTTAAACAGGGCCAAAGGACTAATTCCCACCCAAAGTATGTTGCATTTTTTAAGTATACTGTATTTTCAAGTTTTTATTTTTTAACTTTAAAAATCTTATTTATCCATTTATGAGCTATTAAGTCTGTTAATTTTAAAAGCAAATTATCATTTTATATATAATATTAAAAATAAATTAAAATTTTATCTTCCTTTTCCCTCTAAATTTAAAAAACTAATATTATTTTTTTTTAAATTAAGTTTTAAAAAATCACATTCCTCCTCCTCTCCTTACGAGTTAGGGTTTAGGGTAGATAAACTATCAGAGAAAAGGAAACCGTTGAGAGTGAGAGACAGTCAACGATGACACTGGAGAGAGTGACCGAATATTAAAACTAAACCCTATGAGAGAAATATGATTTTTTAAAACTTGGTTTATGAGAGAAAATTATTAGTTTTTAAAATTTACAGAGAAAAATGAGATAAAATTTTAAAGAGTTAGGGTTTCGTTATCTTTAATCGTTTATGGGTGGATAAATAAAATTTTCAAAGATAAAGATAGAAACTTGAAAATACAAGATACTTGAGGGGCGTTAAATGATTAATGGTCACAGTAGCCCTACGAAGACGTTGGAACCTAAACAGGCCTGTGAGCTTCTATGCTTGCAGTTGCAAAGCCCAAAAACAAGGTGTCGTACTCTCTTCTCCGAATGATGACAGTTATGGATGAAATCCAGAAAATAAGACCAAAGTTTGATCCTTTGGGGGATCCAAGTGATGAGGTGGTGGAAAATATTAAGAACCCCAAGTGGTTGGCCCGTAAAGCAGTGTTGAGTTGATTCTGCTTATGAAAACAGTTATTGCTGGCTGTGTGTTCTGATTCACTGGTAGATGCTGTCCACAATTTCGCAAATTGTGAACAACTAAATTGTGGACAGCATCAAGTTTTCCTTCTTTCTTTATCTCATTCATATTTTTTGCCATTCGTAAAGTCTAGTTAGGAAATGTAAAATCTAACTTTTGCCAGCCGGAAGAGTTTGAAAACTGCATCCTTACACACTCACAGTCTAGTTTCTTCTTCACATGCTTTATAATGCAAATTTATTATGCCCTCTTAATATTTGTGAAATGTTTTTGAAACAGAAAAATGGGTTCGTGAGAATCGTGACCATGAGTAATATACTTTCCCTGTCAGTGTTTCTAGTCTTGTTTACCTCCCGCAGTTGACATGGAAATTTTCAGATGAAGTATTAGTAATCTACTTGTTAGCGCTTAGCATACCATCTGGCCTCTTCGCCAGTTTACGCAAAACCTTCCCTCTTTGGATGTGTGTGGTGGCCTATGCGCATTATCCATTCTCGTTGCTATCGGCGTCTGTTCTTGACTATGTTTTAGGATGGATGGTCTCGATCCCAGATGACCAAGAGTTTTTTTATGGTAATTTTTCTGTGACTTCATTACATAAATTAAATAAATTTGAAGCTTTTTCGAGGTACGCAAGCACACAAGTATTAGCTTCAATTTACGCTACATAACGGAGCTTTGGGTTGTGCTAGCTATTCGACAACCAAATTTCAAAGCCAAAGATTTGTTAGGGTTCTTTTCTTCGGCCTTCGTTTGCATCAATTACATAAAGTTGAAGCCTTCACTTGCTACAGAAAAAAGAGCCAATTCAAATAGTAAATTTGGCCTCAGTTATTTCCCCCTTCTCTAATTCTTAAGATTTGTTGCTTTGCAACACAAGATGAACACAGAAGGTGCAAAAGAAAAATTTAGAAATTGTACAGTGCAATTCCTAAGATTTCAATTCCTGGCAAAGTTAAGGTAAAACTGAAGAAGTTAGCCTCCAAGAGAAAACAATATCATATTAAGGGTGATTTTATGGCATTTATCCTAATGTTAAAGTACTTCTTCCATGTACTAGCCACTTGCAATTTCATTGCAATTAACTTACCGAATAATGGCTCGTTGGATATTAAAAACTTTAATGTTAGCCTAACAAGTTGAACGATTTTTCATTAAAGATTGAAGTTGTTATATGACTGATGTCAAAATTTAAAATAAATACCAATTTCACTTGATATTTGACGACCTATACCTGCTCTGCAATAACTTCAATTTCTGTTATTTTATTCTCAAATTGTTTTTCATGTGATATTTTGTCCAATTCCTCTTGCTTCTTCTGGTTGACTTGAAATTTCCAACATTCTCATCTTCCTCTTCAAATACCGAGGTTTCCAGCCTCATATTCAATCATCTGAGGCCGTGGAGCGAAAAAAAGAAGCAGAGCAATAAGCCATTCTATATTTTTAACAAAGCCAATTTAAGTTATGGCAAAGAGGCTTGCACTCTTTCTTATACCCATCTTTTATCTAGCTCTATCTAGCCCTGCACAGAGTCTGCCTTTCAGAGATTTATCCTCTGTTATGGTATCTGATGGAATCCAGGCTGTTGAGAAGCCAACATTCATCCAACTTAACAGCTTGATATCATCAGATACCTGCGAGCAAACCTATGGATTTTTGCCATGCACCACCTCTGTCTTCGGCAATGTTTTCCTTATTCTTGTCTATGGCTACGTGATGTTCCTGGCTGCCAAGTTTTTGTTCAGTGGAAGTGAAAACTTGCTGCAAATTCTCGGTCCTGGCATTATTGGTGGTCTATTCTTGCCTGTGTTGAGCTCTGTTCCTGATGCAGCAATCATCCTCGGTGAGCTTAATTAACCATATTTTACCACCTCTCTACATTGCTTTCACTCTTCAAATTTGTTTGCTAAATTGCGTGCGAGATATTTGTTTCTTCAAACAAAGTTTTCCCTCTTTCTTTGTTCAAACTAGTGTGATAATCTGCTGTTGGTCTTGAGTGCTTAACTGTTATTGGTAATATATCTCCTCCTGAGAGGTTTCCTTAGTCCTTACAGCTATGCCTTAACGGAAGTTTAGTTCATCTCTCCCTTGGTTGATACAAGAATCAGATCCAATCCGACATAATGGAAAACTGTAATCAAACAGTTGATAATTATAACTAATTAAAATATGATATAGTTCAATCTTTTGATTCCTTTTCCACACCAATTACGGAGAGCACAAGTTTCTTCCAGCACAGTTGCTTGTATCTTACAACTCTTCCGTAATAAAAATTCATGTGCTCCATTTTTCCTGCAGCTTTGCTTCCACGTTTGTGCTACTTATTATTGGTTTTATATATTCTAAGTTGACATAATTTTTATTAAATATTTCAAACTTTCATCCTAGCCAACATGAAGTCTAAACTTCATTATAAAAATACTTGCATATTTTTCCACATGGTGCCGTTTTGGCTCAGCTTTGTTTGAAAATGGAACAAATCCTGGTTTGGTCTTCACGACTGATTATGAATGCTGTAGTCGTAGGAAGAAGGTTGAAACTGGCATGCATTATTATTTTGGGCATTTTCACTGTAGTTCAAGTTTGAATTTGTTGCTAATTCTACGGATATAATTGTGATTCCAAGTTTTCCACCAATGTGGGTTTCTTTAAAACAAAAAATATATTAATGGAGTGAGATGTTCTGATATAAAGGTTCAAGTCACATATGCTGAGATATTCTGTGGCGTCTTGTGTAGCTTCTGGACTATCTGGGAGCACGGAAACTGCTCAAAGTCAGGTGTCTGTTGGAATGGGCTTGATGGCTGGATCAATAATTATGCTTTTAACTATATTGTGGGGCTCGTGTCTTGTGGTCGGCAAGTGTGACATTGAAGGTTCCACTGCAGTAGATTTAAAAGATACTAAAAGATTCAGCTTAACTGGTACAACCCTCTATTCTTACCAAGTCTTTCCTGCTAAACAAGAATGTATTATGTTTAGATGTCAATAATCTAATGCACACTTGTTTTATGAATAATATTTGCAGGGTCTGGGGTGAGCACTGATATTTGGACCAGCTATGCTGCAAGAATAATGGTTATATCTGTCATCCCATTTATAATTGTCCAATTACCACAATATTTCCTCACGGCAGCTTCCAGTAGTCATTTAGTAATCCTGATTTCACTTATCCTCTCCGTTTCTTGTGTGTTTTCTTATTGCCTATATCAGGTAGTTTAAATTAACCATAAGATCTTAGTTTGTTCTCTTTCTTTGTCCTTTCTCAGACTGACCCAGAATGTCTATATTTTTTTTTAATACTGGCATAGGTATTCCAGCCATTGATTCAGAAGAGAAGAATTGCATATCTAAGGCATAAGCGTGTAATCTCGGGAATTTTGAAACAGTTGAGATCGGATACACTGGGAAGGTTCTTTACAGATGATGGTCTACCTAATATAAATGTCATACAAAAGTTGGTCTTCGCTTAACTTTCTTCTACATTTCTTTCCATTTTGTTTGATTAGATTAAAAGAACAAAAAAGAAAGAAACTCTTTTTCAGTTTGTATGCTAAACCATGAAAAACTTTGGGCACTCAGCAAAACTATAATTGGACAGGTTATTCAGCATAATCGATAAGGATTCAGATGGAAAACTATCTGCTAAGGAATTGAGGGCTGTGATAGTAGGAATCCAATTCGAAGAGACAGATATGAACATCAATGAAGCTGTTGAACAACTTCTGGAAGACATGGATAAATCACATGATTCATTTATCGATATTCATGAGTTTGTTGCTGGAATCTCAAGATGGCTTATTAAGGCTAAACATTCTGCTAAATGGCGTAGTGGAACTCCCAAGACTCCAGAAATTTTGAATGACTTTGATCAGGTATGTTGCTAATTTATTCATAATTAAGAAGATTTCCTCCAGACAGGTCCTGTGATTGATGCAATGCAGGAAGGAAGGACAGAGTACGATCAGCTGGGGGATGAGACTGATGGGGTAGTGGAAAGCACTGGAAACTGCAAATTGAAAGTCTCCAAAGCAGTATTGATGCTGCTTATGGGAACTGTTATTGCTGCTGTGTGCTCCGATCCTCTAGTAGATGCAGTTGACAACTTCTCAACTGCGTCGAGCATTCCTTCTTTCTTCGTTTCATTTATCATTTTACCATTTGTTACCTCCAGTGAGGTAGTTTCAACTCTAACTTTTGCCAGCCGGAAGAGGCAGAGAACTGCATCCTTAACATACTCAGAGGTTTGCATTATTTTTTCACTTTTTATAAACTTTTGTCGCTTTGGTTATGGGGACTAATAACTGCAGCAATTTTGTTGCAGATATATGGATCTGTGACCATGAGCAATATCCTTTCCCTGTCAGTGTTTCTGGGTCTTGTTTACTTTCGACAGTTGACATGGGACTTTTCAGCAGAAGTATTAGTAATTCTACTTGTTTGCTTAGTGACGGGCCTCATTGCAAGCTTTCGCACAACCTTTCCACTTTGGATGTGTTTGTTGGCCTATGCGCTTTATCCATTCTCGTTGCTGTTGGTGTTTGTTCTTGACGATGTTTTAGGTTGGTCTTGATCGCAGAGGACCTGGAGCCTTTTATGGTTATTGTTATGTGACTTCATTACATAATTGCATAAATTTAGGCTTTTTCGAGGTTCAAAGGCTGTTGTTTTTAGGTGGGGTATACTATTATGTTATATAGCGTATAATTACCTGTATTCGACTATCAGCGGAAATTATTTATCTTTGAGTGATGACATGTTCCCACCCAGGGTTTAGCCTTAGCGTCCTTTCTATCCCAGGTTAACGAAAATAACACTTTTCACCCAAAATCAAACATAAAAAGCCCATTTCCACTCAAAATTAAACTATGTTAATGAAACAATCATATTAAGAAGTGAAATGAACATTCTATGTCTATTATTTTATTTTTCAAAATTATCATATAATTTTAAATTTATAAAAATTAAAAATAATTTTTTAAATATCCAAATTATACAGAAAAAAACCTCTTATTTCTTTTTTGTTTTATCTTCACCCCATTTTTCTCTCATTTTATAGACAGAGATGTCTTTATCATGTAATAATATATACAAATAAATTATAATTTTTTAATAATGAGGTCTTTTGATACATTTTAGGGGTTATTAGAAGTTTAAAAAAAATTAGGGATCTTTTAGAAAACTTTAAAATATCAGTTTTTTAATTAATAATTTTTAAAATAATAATTATATCCTAAAAAATTTAAATATAATGTAACCGAGTTTTTAAAGGTTAAATTATCCGTTTAAAACATTTGAATTTAATTAAAAACTATTTATTATTTTTAAAATTAATAAATAATAATTTTTTTATTTTATCTTATTATTTATACTAACTAACAGTAAAAAAATATTTTTAAACCTTGAATGAAAAATTGTATTTACGCGTAATAATTCAACAGCGACCTTGTGTTGTAATAAAGGCAAGCATTCCACATCAGTTACCCATCTCACGGCCTCACGTTTGTCCACGTAAGCGTCATGAAAATAACTTTTCACTGGAATTGATGAGCAAAATTAACTCCCGCCCAAGGTTTAGCGCATTCAATTTACACCTATGAAGTTTCAAAAACTTAAATACCTACCTATTATTCAATTTCTGTTAGAATTCCCTCTTAATAGTAAAGGTAAAATTTTTATTTAATAAATAATATTAAAAAAATAAAATTTTATCTCATTTTCACCTATTAGTTTTAAAAAATGATAATTTTCTCCAAAATGCAAGTTTTGAAAAGTCACCATTTCCCCCAATTAGGTTTAACTCAAAAACTGACCAATTTTTTTGCGACAAAATCCACTCTGACTACCTTCTCAGAGACTGGTGGCCTTCAACTAGTACTCTTTGTCACTCCTGATGATAGAAGGACTGACGGATTCGACCATTCTTAGCCAAATCTCAACAAATCTTACCATTTGCGACCAACACAAAAACAATCGACTTCTCAATCAAATCTCATTTGTTGTCGGCTCTTAAAGCGAAAGGTCTCTTATCGACTACTTAAAAGAAACTTCTATTATCGTTGGCTCTTGCAATAAAATGATCGACGAATACAAGCAACTGACGAAGATAAATCTTAATCAATTCTTAGTAGATCGAATCGATGATGTCAATTTAGAGGGAGAGAGTGCACCAGGAGAGAGAGAGAGAAGAAGCTGATCTTTATTGGAGCAATAATGACATCAACAAATTTCGATCACCAGTAAAGATGAAGATAAAAATAAAAATCTAAACAGAGAGAAAATGATGATTTTTTAAAGCTTGAGTTTAAAAAGAAAAATTATTTTTTAAAATTAATAGGTGAAACTGAAATAAAATTTTATTTTTAATATTATCTATTAAAAATAATTTTACTTTTCCTATTAATAAAAATTTTTAATAAAAATTAGATAATAAATAAATATTAAAATTTTAAATTTTCATAAATATGTATTTAAAAATACACTAAACCTTCGGTGGGCATAAGTCTCTTAGGCTGCAAAATTTTGATCTATTGAGCGGTAGCAAGCAGAAGAATCAATCGAACTCCTAAATTAATGACTCTGCCGTAGCAGGAATCTGAGTTGGCTTTTTCATCCTTTCAATCATAGAAACCGGTCGCTTCCATGCTCATGCTATTTTATCGGTAATTAATAATTAATTAAATCAAACGTTATAAAATTTCCATCGAATGCTTAATGAAGGGATTATTAAACAGAAAGGTTCTTGCTGTCTCTCACATCTGAAATAAAATAATAGAGTAATCAGATTGATAATTGATAAAACGACAGAGACTTGGGTTGTCTCTTTACTCTTCTTTCACTACCCAGTGCCCACTAGCTCACAGATCTCTCTGCTGCTCGATACGCCAACGGTCACTTTGCAGTTTCTTCTCTTCTCTTTAACAGAGCCTCAATAACACCAAGATCAAGATAGCTATTGCAATCGTATTACTGTCTCTCTCTTAAAAAGGACATGTTTCGCTGTGAAAACTTCACTTTCTTTCTCCTCCTTCCACTCATTTTGCACGCGTTTTTGTTAGTGGTTAGGGCCCAGAACGGCGGGTTGGTGATATCGACGCAGCTGTGGTGCGTGGCTAAGAACAACGCGGAGGACGCCGCCCTGCAGGGGGCGCTTGACTGGGCCTGCGGTCAAGGGGGAGCGGACTGCAGCCCAATCCAGCAAGGTGGAACCTGTTATAACCCCAGTGATATTCAGCAAATGGCGTCTTATGCTTTTAATGACTATTATTTGAAGCACGGCATGACTGTTGAAAGCTGCAACTTTGATAACTCTGCCGCGGTCACTTCTTTAAACCCTAGTCAGTATCAAACACAACACTTCAATTCTAATTTTTCATTTGCTTATAAGTTTCTTTTGCATAACTGTTGATTTTTATTTTTGTATTTTGTTTTGGCGTCAGGTCGAGGAAGCTGCAAATTCCCTAGGTAATGTCTTTGGAGGCATACCAATAATGCATCTCTCTTTCTTTATTTACTTAGTTTGTAACTGTTATGATTTGAGCTCTGTTTGGTTTTGGGGAAAGCTAGATCCCAGAAATTGGATCAGTAAATTTGCTCACAAGATAAGTGTCAAAATAGAGTCATAAAATGGGCATTTTCATTTTCCATTGGCATTGAAATGATGTGCTTCAAAGTAGTTAGCCATAAATTACTCTGTTTTAAAATGTGAAAAGAAGTGCATAAGCATAAACGTCGGTAATATAATGCAATTTTAGAGGGGGAAACTACAAGTTTAACACCCTTCTTGGCGATTAAATAAAATTCCCTGTTGAGGATTAGATTGTTTGATAATTGATATATTTGGATCCACTACTGCAGCTCGACACTGAAGAATGGGAACATTTCAGACTCAACAGCAACGACAGTGGGAACTGGGGCAGATAGTGCAGATTTTAGTGGCTGCAGACAGATGGCTCGCACATGGTTTTGGTCTTTCATTTCCATTTATTTGTTCTTTGTGTTCACCCGAATAATTTGAGTCGTTTTTGTTATTTTTTCTTCCTTATGAATGATATTCAAAACTGTAAAAGGAAAAAAGCCTTGAAGAAGATTGATCATTCATGTAGGCGTTGTGGGATAGTTTTGAGTGAATATTTTCTGACATTATTGTAGTTATCTTCAATTGTTAATCTACAAATCATGGTTGATCCAATTCATTGTCTTAGCAAAACATACCAGGCTTTAGCAGTAGTTTTAATAACAGAAATCACAAGGAATGATTGTTGTTTTTGAGCATATCCAGGAGACTATTATCAGTTTAACTAATAATTTTCTTGGTGAAGTTCCAAGATAATATAAGATGATGAGTAAGAGACACTTGTTTTCATTGATAATATTAGTCCTCAAGTTAGATACAAACAAATTTAATTGACCGACCTTAGCCAAAAAAGAGTAGAATTATGATTTGCAAACAGTAAAAAGGGAGTGCCTGATGAGATAGTTCTAGCTGCTCTGTACACACCCCAGTAGTGAAGCTGATATGGAGATCAGAGCTGACATAAAAACAATACCGCCCCAGGCGCCGCTGCCTAAATTTTACTTTCGTATGAGCACTTTCAGGAATCCCTGCTTTACTTATAGTTGATGTAATGTAGCGTTCAAACGTCAGGCATATAACTAAAGTAGGCATTTTCAAGCTTCCTTTTAACAAACATATCCGATTAGTAGTCTTCAGCTCTCTGCCCTTAGGTTCTATAATTCATGCTGCTGATCCAGTTAAGGTCAACTGGTTTGTTATTCGTTTATGACTCAATAACAAATAGATATCAGTTTATTTAATAATAGATAAATTAATATTGTTTTAATAATTATTTAATATAATTCAAATCGAGTTATGAGTTAAATTCGAAATGAATCAAGTCATTTATCTAACTTGAGTCATTTTTTTTTTTAACTTGAATTCAATTTGATTTTAAAACGAATTGAACCTTCTAATTCGAGTTCTTTCAAATTCAAACTAAATCGAATCAAATTTCAAATTTGAGCTAACTTGGTTCAGACTAATCCTAATTGCGTGTTCTCTAAATTAGATCATAACCAGGCACTAATTTCACAGAAAAATACTATAAATAAAAACGGTGGTTCAAAGTTCAAATGTAGGAGGCATTGGTGATCACAGAAAAAAAAAAAAAAAAGCTATGTTAGAAATCAATTTCACATATTAACGTTGAAACTATTTTTACTTCCTGTATGATATTAACATGAAAATTTATTTAAAAAATGAGGCTAATTAATATTCGGTAAGAAGTCTGTTAGATCGTGCCAAGTTAATGAAGTCTGTTAGACGGGAAAATCTAGAACTTGACGAGATGTATGGTCCTCATACAATTATCCATAACTCCGGTCAAATTACACTTGGATTTCCCATCACTTTAATAAATGCAAGTTACTTTGAGGGACGAAAAATCAGCGATTCTAGACATACCCCGGGGAGACTTCAAATTAGTATGGTGATTGGACACCTGGGATTTTTGTCTGCTCCAAGTAAAATGAGATTGGTTCACATGGGTGAGATGGACCTAATTAAGAAAATTCTATAATCTGCTTAGGTTACCTAACAGACCAATACATTACTTCCTCTTTAGGAGTTAAGAGTTAGTAAAATAAACAAAATATTAGAATTAAAAAAAAAGTTTGGGTTTAAATTATTTACACGTTCATACAATTTTAATTTATTTAATATAATAATTATAAATTTAATTATTATATTTTAAATTTATCTATCTAATTAATTAATATAATAAATTCCGTTTACTTAAAAGAAATACTTGGTTATTTAGACTTAACAATTAAACATCACAAAATTTGAAAATCGCTTTCTCTATGAGCTGCAGCTGGCTATGATTGTCAACTCTATTACGTATTAGATTTGTGAAAGGCAGGTAGATAAAAGTCTTACAACAGATAAAAATAAAAAATCAAATTATGAATTTATAATATTTAATCTAGTTAAATATTCCTGCAGAAAATTTGGGCCTTTAGGGATCATCACCGTCTCTCCAAATCTACCACATCTTCTTGAGAACAAGATTGAAGTCTCCTTGACGACCTATCTCTGCTCAGTATTCTTCTGAAAGAGCTCAATCTCGCACTGGAACCTAACATTTTAGCAGAGTATTCGCCTCCACTATTCGAGGTCCCTTCCTGACAAGACAAAGTAGAATTTATAAGTTCCAACGGCGGAGCTGTGGCTGCGACAGTAGTGGTAGTAGGAACCTCCCTCGCTTCCGGCTGCAGCCGTGGCTCGGCCTCAGTGCGGCAGATGGGGCAAGTGGAATGTGAACCAAACCATTTGTCTATGCACTCTGCATGGAAAGTGTGTTTACAGTTTGGCAGAAGTCTAACCATTTCTTCGTTTTCAATGTTGCTTAAACAAACCGTGCATTCTATTGCCGTGACCTCAACATCGCCAACGTCTTTTTGCTTGAAGACAAACATGGGCAAGGAGGAAATGATCAAAGGGTCAAGGCCGGTCTTGGGCGGCTCACCGGATTGGCCAGGATTAGCGGTGAGGTCAAGACTACGAATAGGCGTTCGGCGTTGTCGGGCTTGGCGTCTGAGAACACATCTTGCGTAGATGTGAAGGACTATAACTAGAATTACGACGAAAGATAATGAAACGATGGCAGCGAGCACGATCTTGCTGTTGAGATCAGAAGGGTTTTTGTGAGAGAAAAGTGGAGGGTCATCATCGTGATCATCGTCAGCGTGACTCATAATGGCGGAGGAAGATGAAGGTATGTGCCCTGGTGTCTCAGATGAAATGGGAAAGGGAGAGGGAGAGGTAGAAGAGAAGAGAAGGCTTTTATGCTGATTTTTAATTTTAATGTAGATTTTGTGAATAGCGTGGGGGCAATATAAAGGCAACAAAACAAAACAATGTAAATGTTACGCAGATGAAAGGAGTTGACTTGTCTACACCATCTTTTCTAAGAAAAAAATAAAATTACTTTTATATTTTTCGTAAGAAGGGCAATTTTGTCTGTACATATATATTATCCTACTCCGCTTATTAGTGGATATGAAAAAAAAAATTATTTGGTTTACCTTGGACCCAATCCAACTGTTACTTGCAGTCATCAATTACTTTTTTTTTTTTTTTATAAATAATTTTAAATTAAAGATAAAATAATATTAATAACATAATAATATATTATTATTTATATAAACAGTTATACATATTATTTATATATATAATTTTATTATAATTTAATTAAATTATGTATAAAATTTTTATGTATAAATAATAATATATTATCATATGATTAAATATTATTTTATTTTTAATTTTTGAATTACTTAATTATATAATAATATGTCATTGTTTGTATATAAAAATTATACACATAACGCTATTCATTGTTTTTTATTACCACAAAATGATAAGCAGGCAAAGCAACTTTAAATCTACGTGAAACCCTTCGTTATCTTTATCGTTTCAAAAGAGAAGAAAGTGTAGATGCATTTTTATTTTGATGCTGAGTAATGTCTGTAATGAACTAGCTCAATGTGAATACATTACAAATTTCTCTCACAGGAAATCGCATTGCTTACGATTTTTTATAGCTGCAGACTTCGTTTCATAAATACCCAAAATAAAATTGAAGTTGAAGGTCTAAAAAACAATAATGGCTTTGAATTTTTGGTTACATGTGGATCGTGACTTCTTGTATTGTGCAAAACCTGTTAATTCAAAACAATGACATAATGGTTTTTATCCTTTCCTCCCATACTTTTCATTCCGTCATCTGTTGCCCACATATAATCAATTCTCAGTTGCCCAAATGTTACGGTTAAAATGACAGACTTAGACTTTTCCTTTTTTATGTAACGAATAATTTCATTCAAACTAAATTATTATTTTTGACATTAAATCAGTTATATCAAATATGACAAATCTCGAATCCAATATAATTGCTAAAAAGTGAGAACATAAATTATTTTCACCATTACAGGCTTTCCGTCTTAAGAAAAATTTTCTTAAAAGTTATACACATAATTAATTGTTTTGAAAATAATTAATCATAATAATTTTTTTTGTACAAAAGGTGAAAAGAAAACAAATACATATTTTACACAATTTAATTGAATAAAATACACCCAGCGTATTAAATTTCCCCCAGCTTGCTTGGCCGTCTCTGTGTTCGGTATGGTCTTCATAGGGATGTGGACATTAATATTGAAAAATTAGAGAAAGGATATTCAGATCCTTGAATTATATAATATTGTAAACCAAACATTAATCCTTTTAATTAGGGGTGGATTCGGCTTGACCGGATCTAAACATCTTTTGATTCAAATTTGATTTCAATAAAAAATAATTCAGTTTAAATTTTGATGAGTCAAAATTAAGTTTGATTTAAGATTGATTCAAATAAAAAATTCCTCAATTTGGTTTGATTTTAATTTAATTCGATTTTATAATTCGAATTAATGGTTTGAATTTATAATTCGGTTCAATTTGAATTAATGAATTGAATGTATGGTTCGGATTCATAGCTTGAGTCATTGATAAAATGATATCGTTTTATTTAAATAATATTCAAAATTTCTAATTTAAGCTAAATCGAGTTATAAATTTGAATTATTGAATTTAAATTGATTCGAGTCTAATTGAGTCACAATTTTGAATTACTGATTTAATCTATGAATTTGAATCAGATTCAAGCTAAATATTTTTTAATTCAAGTTCGATTTGATTTAAAAAATAAATCAAATCTTTCAATTCAAATTTAATTTAAATTTAAATTAAATAAATTTAAACCAAATTAAATCCAACTAAACTAACTTTTAACACCGAACCACCTCATTTCATATCCAGACCTACTTCTAATAGAGAACAAGAACAGGGAATTAGGACATTCAACAAGGTAAGCGAATGTTCGTTGCAACATATACAACTAATCTTGTTTTGTTGGAAAATATAAATAATATATAAAAATCAAGGGAGTGGGATCAGACAGCTCATATTAACATTTCATTAGAGGTGACAGTGGATTGGTCAAGCCATCCTGCCCAATCTCAGCACGATGCCTTAAGCTAATTTGACAAAAACTCAAGACTTGAGGCCCAAGATTCTTGGTTCATGCTCCCATAGAAACTTAATGGGTTGGCCCACATGCTTTTTGGGATCGGTTAACTAAATTAAAAATTTCTTATTTTAAAAAATATTTAATTATTTTTTAAATATTTTTAATCAGTCAGCCTATAGGTCTTTATGGGCTCACAGGTTTGATATGGCTGGTTTTCCATACCAAACTAACGCGGACCATGCCAAATTATACGAGGTTGGGCTAGACTGGACCTTTGACACCTCAACCTTTCACCGAATTTAAATCAGAAGCCAACCTTAAATTATTGGCTGCGTTTCCAAAATCAATTTTCACATAATCAAAATTTGATTTATGAATGCATGATGTCACATTTTTCAAACGTGGATGCAGTTTGAAGAATTTTTCAGGTTTTGGGGGTTTTGCCTTTATGAAAAGCCAAAAGCATTTTGAATTTTATAGGGAGTTGACAAAAAAAAAAAAAGGCAAAATAATTACAAATGTTAGGCATCTAAAGATATAAATTAATGGGCCTCTTTTTAGATCCAAGTCTGATAGGCCAAGTCCAGTCCTGGCATTTGAAGGGGCCTCAATCAACTTTCGAAGTCTTTTGTTTTTTTAAATGAAGACAGACTTAGATTAGATCAACAGTTTACTTTGTTAAATCATGCATTATCATCTTCGTCTTCTTGCTTGTGAAATGAGCAAAGTCATGTGGAGTCTGGAAAATTACAGTAAAGCTACAGCTACAGGATCAGCAATAATAGTGGTGTGAGGAGAAGGAACAGGCTAATGCCATTAATGAAGTAGCAAGGTAAAGTCATACAGAAATAAGCTAGCACTTGAAGCTATTGCTGGTGCTTTTGCTTTTGTCATGGTGAACTAACTGCCTTCTCTATCTCTCCTCGTCCGCAAAACCTTCAAACAAACTCCGGAAAAGTAACTTTATTTTACCACTCTGTAGACATTGAAATAACAGGGCCATGCATTACTTCCATTAATTCATCTTTTGGAAAATCAATGTAACCTTGTAATTTGTCGCTGACAGATGCATGGAACATAGCTATCACAGCAAAAATATTTTAACTATAACTTTCAAAGAGAAGAATAACTTTTTTCAACTGCAGATGAAAAGAATCCATCTTCTACTTGAATAAGATGAGAATTAAAATGTCCAATTGTTGAAGCTTTACTGGTTTTCTTTAGGTTACATTTCCATGTAGTTCATTGCAATGGATGAATCATCATGATCAGTGGCTGTGTGAAATGTAAATCATCACTTATAATTTTCCTAAACAATTAGCATAAATGCTTTGATTTCATATTCAGTGATAACATGACAGCCAGAATAGCAATAGCAAGAGAGTTCACATGGAAATAATAAATTTCAAGTACTCCTGCTCAGTCACCCCATAATTAAGTTGCCTGTGAACATCTTTACTGCTAAAATAATTGGAACAAGATTTTCCCCTTTTCTTTCTTCAAAGAAATTCCTCAAAAAACTTTCAATTTTTAAATTTTGTTTTCTTTTATTTGTTTGCAATTTATTAATGTTGATAATAAATATGTCACTGATAAGGGTCAAGGCAACAAAATATATGCTTATAGGGTTTGTGTGAAATAATCACTTAATTTTCTGATAAAAGAAACTTATTCTAGGACTAACACTCTAGTTTTCATTCATACAATAAGCATAAATATTGGAAAAGAAACAAGTACCTTGGACAGATTCAATGGTGAGAATTGGGAGAAGAAGAGGATGGCCTTTCACTGTTCTCTTCTTCACCATGGATTCTAGCAGGAATGCTAAACCCGGGCAATCCATCAGACACAAAGCGACCCCCAAAAAGTGAAGACTGGTGAATTTCATGTGTTCTTTGATGGTCGGTGGAGCCAATAGGAAGATCATCCCAAACTCGAACTGATTGCGTGAAACTGGACTGAAGGGGTCCCCTCTGAGAAAATGCCAATGCTGCTTGTTGTGACAACGACGGTGAGTTAAACATAAAACTACCAACTCTATTTTCTGAGCTTGCCTCATTGTTCCATGCTACCATTCTGTGAAAGTTGGCGTCGAACCCCACTGAAGCTGAGCCTGCGAATAGGCTCTGATCGCTTGAAGGTGTGTGGCTTGTATCTCCCCGTGACCGCTCATGAATTAGACCAGAGTCTTGAAAGGAATGAAGTGATAGGCCAAGATCTTCAGTGTGGTTTGTGGTTCTTGAGATTATATCAGCTGGGTAGTTCTGAAAATTGATTGATGAGTTTGTCGTGCTTGTTGGGAAGAAAGATTTTATGGTATCAGCTATAGAATCGGTGTCTAAAGGCTGCTCAATGAAAGATGAATCATTGTTTGTGCTATCCCCCAACTGCCTACGGATCTGAAAGCTATACCCAGATGACTCAGACTGATCTTGTATTGGCATTTCACCACTTGAGCCTAGATTAGGCTCAGCTACCATAGCATCGGCGGCAGCGTCACTAACATTTGGGTGCCATGGCGGTAGCTCAGCAAGGTTGTCGATTGCAGACTTTGCCTTCTTTATAAGCCAATCTACAGCTTTGCTGGGTCGGTCGTAACCTAGTCGGTCTTGAACATCATAGAACTGAATGGCAGTGTGGGCTGATAACCTGACCCTTCGATCTCTTGGACCTTTTGAAGTATACACCTTGCTATGGCGGTCCTTTCTCCGGTGGATCGAACAATGTGTCCTCCTTGGACTCGAACTATTTCTCCGTCAGCGCTCTTCATTCCCATTCTTTCTCTATTTTTTGAAGTGGTGGTTTGTTTCAAAGACTGCCTGTTGCCTACTACTTCTTCTTGCCCATATGGTGGTTGGTTTTGTTGAGGCTGAAGATGTTGGAAATGGGATGTGCTTGTGCCTGGATTTTGTTCCTGTGCTATTAGGTGTCTAAATTGGTGGACAGACCTCTGTGAGGGCTGATTATTATCGTGGAAATCCAGATTCCTAGACGTTAAGATTTTGCTCTTCCAAAAACCCTTTTTTTTGTTTTTGCTTTCCTTCTTTACAGTTTTCTTGTAGTAATCAAAATCTTTGCTTGGCCTTTCACTCAAGCTGTCTTTTAAGCTTGTTGTTCTTCATCTATCTGCAACTGCTACCCCACTGAAAGCTGATACTTCTGTTAAGACCGCTGATTCTGGAAAAAAAGAAAGAAAGAAAAAAAAATCTGACATTGCATTTCAACAGATTGCAAACCCCAACAAACACCGCCACAAAATCCAAAACCCAGAAGGAAAATACAAACAAAATATATCAGAAATCGAATCCAGTGTTTATAAACCCAAAGTTGTAACTAACTCATCGATCTCTATTTTACCAGAGCAAAACGAAACAGGCAAGATGGTGGGTTTCTCCATGTAGGCTGCAAAAACAAAGCAACGGACTACACCACTAACTTTTTGGGTGATATCCACTTATAAAAGGAAAACAAATATATCTTTAAAAAAAAAAACTAAGGATATTAGGATCCTGAATCAGCAAGTAGGGGAGTTTCTTGTTGATATGAAGTGAGATGAATATGATTTAAGAAGAACAAGAAGTGACTGAAAAGGATTGCTGTCAAAGAGGTAAGTAGAAATTAAAAAAAATTAAAAAAAAAAATCTTACCCTTATGAGAAATACTGTTTGATGCCTCTGCAAAGGGTGGCAGACAGGAGAGATTGAAGATATTTTGACATCTCCTCCCGCTTTCACTCTCACTCTCAGCCCCACAACACAAACACATAAAAAAAAATATGTAAACGGATCAACAAGAAGTCACAAATTAACCAAACCCTATCTAGAATCTATATTTTAATCTTACTCTTTCTAACTTTTATTATTATGACTTCATTTCAAGACTTCTTAATGAAGATAGTTTGTGATGGAATTATAATTGAAGTGATGATCGACAAGGAAAATTACCCAAATGGCCAACTCTCTCACCCACTCCTTTGAAGTCTTTAATTATGAGATCTAACAGCTTTTCTGGTTTCTTCCCTCTCTGCACTTTTTTTTTTTTTTTTTAAATTTCTAGATCCACATCCAATATTAATGTATGGTTTCATCAAAAAGAAACGACAAATACAAATTCCTTTTCCTCCAGCGCATGCAATTCCCTGAGTATACTCTCAGAGTCATTGTTGCCATGATTTGGAAAAATAATAATAAGCTTAAACATGCTCATTAACAGTGCCATTTTAATAAATTAATGCCATCCCTAATCTTACCTACATTAGAGAGATATAAAAATGAAATTTTTATGAAATCAGTGCGAGACAGATAGAGAAGATGAATGCATGTTGGGGGGCATAGGGAGGTATTATAAGTAGCACAGGTTATAACTGAATCACCCCTTTATTATTATTTGTTTAAATTGAGTGCTCACAATAATTTCCCCTGACTATGTCAGAAGTTTATATTATCATGTTCATAATTAAACATTAAACAACTACTTATTTATGAGTAAACCCTAAATATCAGGTCGTATAATTAAATTAAATCAGGTTTATGTTTTAAAGAAGTTGTTATCACGTGCTAGTTTTGTATTAGTTTTATATAAAAGAGAAAATTAAATTGAATTTAAGATTGTGAGAGTGAAGGAATAGTATTAGGGCGAGCTAGGGTTTGGTTGAAGGGATTCTATTCTATGCCATAAAAGCAGAGGCAACAAGTGTTGGTGTTCTGATAACAGTGAGTTTAGAAAAGTGAAATGAATATTAAAAAGGGTGTTTCGAGGAACGTGAGATTTGAAAATGGCCACGATTCCTCGTTCCAAGGACTCTTTTCTTTTCATTTTCTCTCTCTCTCATTACAAGAAAGAAAAGGCATTCACCAATCTTTTTACGCCTGGATCGACCATCAAAGGTTTGGTCCAAGGTCAGTGTGTTTGATTTTGATTAGCTGATTACATCAGCGAAATATGAATAAAATAATTAAAATTTTAAAATTTTTAAGTCATCTAATAATTTTATCATATATAAATGTTTAAAAAAATTGAAAAATAAATAATTTTACTAATCAAACCAAGGCGTTTTAAACATAAAATCTTGTTTTGAAAACCTATAATAGTCCTGGTAACAATTTGAAAACTCTAAGTTTTGTTTTTATCCAATGGAATATCTCAAATTAAAATCAAATCATTATCTATAACAATATCACTATTCCCCTCACCTCACGAGGAGTCAACAATATTTCATTAATAAATTGACAATATTGATAATTTGAGAAGAAATCTAATGATTTTGCACCATCAAAATTCATTGACAATAGTGGGATTTAGGGTTGAAGTTGCGGAATGAGTTTTCAATGAAGGCATCGACACCATCAAACTTCACTAATGAGTTTTTCAACTACTATACATCGGGAAGGAGAAGAGGTGAGTTGGGGAAGAAGAGGGTGAAAGTAAAAATAAAAAGGCGAATTAGTGTGTGATGTGCATATTGAAAATTTGTAGGATACTTTGAAGTTTTTGTCAATTTTAAGGTGTTATGATAATTTTAAAAAGTAAAATTTGTAATATAATTTGAGGTTACCTTTATTTAATGAAGTTTGATTTTGAATAGTAAAATATTATTTATATCATCGATGTAAGAAAAAATATTTTTAAGTCAAACTTTAAATGGGAAAATGTAACTTACTCTTAGTTTATATGATTCTGTTTTATTTTGAAATAAAAGTGGCGTTGCATTATAAGAAAGTAAAATCATGAGAAGAAAATAACTAAAAGAAATAGATGACAATTGTATATTGTAAGATGCTCACCTTTACCTAATTGAGAGTGACTAGATTTTGTTCCATAAACTTTCCATTCAAGCATTGCCATCATATTTAGTAAGAGTAATACTGTATATACCCATTATAAATATATAAATAAGTACATATTTATATATATCGTTATATAATTTGATGCTACTTTATTTTTAATTTAAAATTATATAATTACATGATAATATATATCAAATATATGCTTATTTATATATTCAAAATGAATATGCATAATTTTATTAATTTCATAATGTCACATCATATTCCTCTTTAATTTCTTCCTCTCTTTCCCTCCATATTTTATTCGCCTTTATCAAAAGGGAGGATTTTGTGTGCAAAGTATGGTAGGGTTTTCTTCCCTTTGTGCATTCCCACTTTTTATATATATATTTTTTAATTACTTAATTCTAGTGACTAAATTGGGTCATGCAACCCCCATAAATGGTTAGTCTATACATAAATATAAATGCAATATTATATGTACCCAATTTGGATACACAAATATATACATATTCATATATGTTATCATGTGATTAAATATTACTTTATTTTAAATTAAAAATTACTCAATCATATAATAACACATATGAGTTTGTATACATAATTTTATTGTAACTATAAAGGCTACCCTACTTTGTTACTCTTCTTTATCAAACCTAGATTATTATAAAAACAACTTTAATATCTTGTATTTTAACTTTCCAAAGATTGTCACACATAAATCAACGGTCTATTTTGTTATTTACCCATTACATAGATTCTATAATACACAACATAGTTGTTTTTTTTTTTCACATAAATTATTTCTATATATTTATAGGTATATATAATTTATATTTTTTTGTAGTGAGGAACTCATAGTATAGGGAACGGTCTTATAATTATTGTATCATATAAGTTAATAATTTAATTTAATTTAATATTAATACACCGTCAAAAGGAATTTGAACTTATATCTTTTTGCATGGTGAAACCCTTCCATTGTCACTCAAACAACTCCTTGGAGACTAATTACATACAAGTATGCCTAAACCTTTACTTTGGGCGAAGAGACGGGCAGTCAGAGTCTTGAAGTATTGCTCTTCCATGGGTGTATAACTTCGGTTGTTAATTGTTAATGCATGCTGTTACAAAGAGTGGGTGGAGTTAAAGACTGGTTCAATCATAGCTGTATTTCCACAGCAATTATGGGGATGATATTAATTTCGTGCTATCTAGTTTTGACAATATATATTTCAAAAAGTTTGTATTAACTGTCCAATTAATATTGGAACAAATGGCTACTACTTTTTCTGTAATTGTAGCATAGTACATCAAAATTAGATTAGGATGTGATGTGATATACCATTCAATATTTTCAGCTACATTAAAGTCTAACGAGGAACAAGTCTGAGCTAAAAGGTAAGGTAAATTTAATTTTGTTTGCGTTACAAAGACTTGATTTTTGGTGAGCTTTTATTTTCTTCATCAGCTTTTGAATGCGATTGTACACAACAGGTAGCATGCGCGCATTGCAGAGTCAATATCTTTACCTTGCCATGATAGTGATGTTATATTTATGGCTTCAACATTTAAGAGGCTAAGCCTGCGGAACAGTATTTAGTCTGCCTAATATCACTTACATTAACAATATTTTAAGATTAAATTTTTGACAACAACGATCAGATGGATTACTAGATTCAAAATTAAATAATAATAATAATATATGTACATGTTCCAGTGTTTTAGGTTGGGTTTTGTAGTGGATAGAAAATGAAAGGCAATAAAGCGCGCAGTGCCAGGGAAAAGAGAGGTGGAGCATGAGTAGTTTTGTTGCAGTTGTAGAAGTAGAAAGGGACAATGGAAGGGGGACCCTGATCATCTTCTTTCAATCAAGCTCGTGATCCAAGAATTATGACTTTAATGTTCCACTGACCTATTTCTCTTTCTGTGTATGTTTTTTAGGCGAAAGCCAGAAGGAGAAACAGTAGCTAGCAGTGAGTGAGAAGATGGAGAGAGTCTGCCAAGTTGTTATATTGTAGTTTGTTTTTATCAATAGTCCTGTTTATAACGGCATGTGTCTTTCACATTTTTCGATCTCTCACATCTTCAACTTGAAGCATGCATCTTGCTACCCCACCCATGTTACATATTATATATTGCAAAGGGCAAGCACAAAAACAAACATCATGCATGCTCCAAAAGCCGTGCTTCCTAGCTATCTCTCTCTCTCTATTCAAAGGCACCAAACTAATTAAGAGTCTCAATGCATTCTTGTTTCAACAAAATGATCACCTTATTATTTGTCTTCTTTCCATAATTCATTTATAGTAAATGAAAAGTTATTAGAAATTAAAGTATCTATGATGGAGTTTTTGAGTTAAATATAAAACTATATATATAAACAAACCTTATAAATTATATAAACAAACTAACATGAAAACATAAGATTGAATGATTTTTTTGAAGTAAAAAATTATAGAGATTTACATCACTCAATTATATGTTATCATGTCAGTTTATATAATTAAGTTAATAAGATTTGTTTAAATATGTGTGTGTGTGATATTACTCTTGAACTAATACAATAAACCCAATTTCTGGTAGTAGACTCAAATGCGAATTTTATATATTGAATTGGTTAATTTAGAATCAAATCAAATTCGAAGTTATCAAGGAAAGTGTGCAAATAAAAAAGTTCAACTAAAATTCCCTAATTTCATGAGAAAATGAAAGCAAAAAATCAATCGATTCCATAGAACCAATAATTCTACAAAAAGAGAGTTGCAGAATCTTACTCGAGAAGGTTTTACTATTATTATTATTATTTTTGTAATAAAGAAAACTTAATTGAATTCAAATAGGTAAAACCTTAAATTAAGTTATCAATCTCCTTATTATTGTATCAATTAAGTCAAAGTTTTTACTTTTTATTTAGGTAAATATAAATTCTTCCTATTATACCTGAAATCACACTCTATTGCCATTTCAGCTTTAACTTTTGGGAGCTTGAACTGGATATGGTTGAAATAGAATTTGTTTTTGTCCTTGACAATATCTTGTCTTGGTGAAAACCAGGCTGCATGAGCATAAGATTAGTAGTGTTAGTTGGGAAAGCACAGGTTGTCAGAATCATACATTATCATCAAAAAAGGTAGTTTCTATATTAAACATTATTGATTGCGCATGCATGAAGAGCCAACCGCAATGGCTGGCGTCCCACTTGTTAAAACGACAGCACCTTATTCACTGTAAACACAACCACCTTCATGAGGGGCAGATATGAAGACAGCAAAGCTGTTTAATTTCATTAACATTCCAGGCTAATTGACTAACAATTATATTTATTTTTCATTGGAGAAGTGAATAAGATAGTTGAGAAATTTGGGTGCAAAAAGTTTGGACGGATGATCAATAATAATAGTGTTGGTAGGACCAGTACTAGCATCTTTACTGGTGAAAACGACCAGGCAAGTGGAGAAGAGAGAGTTGTCAAATATATATGATTCAACACTGTGCCGTCCTCAGCCATGGAAGTTGCTTTGAGTTCTTCTTTATCTTCTTTATTTTGCTTTCATTTTTACTTTACAACATTCCCTTCCGCTTTTCGAAGGAAAAGAGGAAAAGACTCATAGATAGATGCTCCTCAAGTCGTAACTTTTTTTAACCTAAGTTTATCAAAATAAAAGTATATAAACCCACGAGATTAATGCTGATCTTACAGATTTTGAAGGAATAATAGATTAAATCTTCTCAGGCCAATTGATTCTGGGGTGATTTTCAGTGACCACAAGATACAGAAAAATGGGCCTATTCCATTGCCGCAAAACACTTTGTTTTTAGTGTAAAACATGAAATCCAGTGAGGATGAGGTCACTGCTTAGACAATCATCTTTGGCTCATCATCCAAATTTAATTTTTGCCTGTAACATTATTCTCTTACCTTCTTAGCTCCCTGTGTCTGTCAAACTATTGCAAGAGACACCAACTTTAGTTGAGATTTTATTAAACTAGTGTGATCTATATCTGGTGTTAAGTATCTAATTCAATATTCAGATAATATATTATTATTATCATTTTATTAGATATTATTCTATCGTTAATTCAAATATAAGTCAATTACATAATGATATATCACCTAAATAAATAGATTAATCAATTTTCATCATATATCCGAAATATTTGAACTGCATCAAAGAAATGTAAATGAATAAATCAATCAAAATTTAAGTATATACATGTAAGTGTCAAAGGTGTTTATAGGAAAGAATAAATTAAAGAAATATTAAATAAAAATAGGTATATAAATAAAGTAATGTTATGTGCACAAATGACGTATACAACCAATGACCTATCACCATGTAATTTAATAGTTTAAAATTAAAGATAAAATAATATCCAATCACATAGCGACATATTGTTGGTTGTATATATAATTTTATTGACATAAATATATAAAACAATGCTATGTGTATACATTTTTTGTGCATAATTTGTATACACAGATGATATAATATTATATAGTAGAGTGTTACTTTATTTTTAATTCAAAATTATTTAATTATATAATAATATATTATTTATATATTTAAATTATATACAAAATATATAATATAGATGTAAAAAAGAAGAGTGGATTTTAGTTTGATGTTTTAATTGGATTGATTAGAGCCCTACTCTATTCTAAAATCTCCTTGTAAGCAGGCCAGATAAGTTAGGCGACAACTGAGGTGAGGTCCCTCTTAGACACCAGACCCTGCATTTAGGGCAACTATTTAATTTCTTTTTCATACATTTAATGACGTCTCTCATTGCTTAGTTGGCGGCCCAGACCAGATTGTCTTGGCCAAAAAGAAAATGGAGCCAAACCCCAGACCCAGATTTGGCCTTCATATGGTTTGGCTCCCCATTCTAGGCGCCTAAAATTTTACAGTTCAGATTTCTCTACTATTCTAAAATTCCAAAAACCAACAACTCCCTCCTTTGTATAATCACAACTCAGACGTAAATTGAATTCCCTCCTTGAAACTCAAAATTTTTAGATTTGTTCAAAAATTAGGAAACTTTCTACAAAATTTGTATCATCCCTCCAAAATGAACCAGTTACCCAGCACTACAAATGCCTCCTCCATCTCCACGCTCTTTCCATTCCCTCAACATCCTTCACCAAAATGCCCAACAACAAAGAAAATATCCCCCCTTCCTCTGCAAACAAAAAAACCCCACTTCCACTTCCTGCCCCATCTTTTAAGAAAACCTTTAAACGAAGATTAAGAATGCCTCTTGCTGACATCTCCAACCTGTTCCACATTTCAGCTCAAGAAACTGATTTCCCACAATTGCCTTCATCGTTTGTTTCTGTTTGTAATACTTCAAATTCCCGGAAGAGAAGGGTAACTGAGGTTCTTGATTTAGGAGAACGAACAACTCGAGCCAAGCCATTGAGGATGGGATTCAGATAAATTTTCTGGTAAAACAGTGTCTATATGGGTCAATAAAGTTTTCTTTCTCATGTTGTTCACTATATGCTATAATCTATACAAAATTTTATCTGATTTTCATTTTTTATTATACAAATCCATGTAATCAGTAAGATGTATTGAAGTTTAGTACATTGTCCTGTTAAACTACAAAATGGTAATAAATATCAATATTGAAGGATTCATCTTATTATTTAAAAAAAAAAAAAAAGACCGATGAATGATAATAGTTGGTAAATGAATTACTTAATTTCAAAGTAGGTAATTTATAATAAACAGTCTTTATTAGTTAATTGGATTGGTTAAATCATGAATTAGTTTATACTTTGATTTAATTTTATATTTCAATTTAGTCTATATATTAATATCGATTTATTTAAAATTGGATCAAATTTGATAAAACTATTAAAACAAAAAAATTATTTAAAATCAATAAAACCGGATTCATATAATATTATACAATTTTTGTTTTATTAAAATTTAAAAAAATTATAATTTATAAAATCTTAATTGAATTAATAATAAATTTTGTAATTAATTTATATATATATAAAAACTAGAGTGATAATTATTTAATTAATATATTTAAAATTATGTTTTATATATTTTAAAAATATGATAAATATTTAAAATTTTCAAAAAATATATAATAATTTAATAATAAATTGAACTACTTCAGTTAGAAATTAGTCAAATAATTGATTTAATCGTTAATTTAATTTTAAAAATATTATTAATTAGTGAAATGGCTACATTTTAAGGATTAAAATTATAAGTGATAGTGTAGAAGAATAGAGGTTGGGTGACAGAATTAGCCTAATCAATAATTTTAAGGGAGCGGCCTGGTCTTCCGGCCCCGCGGATTTTTATAAGCTTTAATTTTCATTTTCATGTCGCCAAAAGGTTGAAATACGTAACCCACCACTTAAAAAGATTATAATTGAGGGGATGGATGGTTGGGTTGTGTAATTAAATATATAATTAAAGCCTAATACAATCAAAAGCTAACTCAACAAGTATTTGACACGATGCAAAATGATTTAGTGGGGGCATTGTGCATTTGCTCTACAGAATCCGAATGAATCGAGTTTGTCCCTTTGGTACCCCAGGGGATTCTTTATGGACAAAGTTGCAATCTAGAGCAACCTTTACAGCATCGGAAGAGGTGCTGAAAACAAAACTTAGAAACTGATTAGATCCACACCCACCCACATTGGATTTAACCAAAGTCCTTTTGAAGAGTTCCATTCTTCCTCTTAAAATATTGTTCTCTTTATATGTTATGAACTTGACATGGGCAGCACCACAAAACAAGACAAACTAAATACATCATTTGTCTACCACGTTGTTTAAATATAAATTTAAAAAAAACCATGATTTAGAAGAATAGTTGTATAAGGAGCTAGCTCTCCAAGTTTGATTCCTAATATAGTTATAGCTCAATCAATACACTAATAATCCAAAATATAGTTGTAGCTCAATTCCAAAAAGATGGTTTGATTTGAATGAGTTTCTTAGATAGAGCTCAAGAGGAATATGGCTATGTACTCAAGACATAGATGGGTTATAAAGAAATTGTCTCTAGCTATAATGACTCCAAGAGAAATAGTCTTGGAGGACCTGATCTGAAACACCACAAAGAATAATCTATATTAATGAATTTGTAGCAAGACTGTTACAGAGGTGGATCTGATTTAACACGATATTATTTTGATTAATATGTATCAAAATGATAATATTTTAGTATTGAATTGAGTTTAAAACTTGATTCAGATTCAAATTTTAATTTTGTTCCTTTCAAATGAGTCGAACTTAAACACTTTTAAAACAAGTTTAGTAAGCTCAAGCTTAAATTTAGCTTCCTTAAAGAAAACCAAACTCGGTTTAACTCAAATCCAACGTTACTTAGAATTCAATATTTGTTTCTCTCTTTTTTGTTTATGGTTAACCTATGGTTAACCGCAAAAACATAAATATCACTATAACGAATCTGAAACAGGATAACTGCCTTGCGTAGAGATTAATTTATGGAGCTATTCATGGCGCCGCCACAAGCATTATCAAATATATGTATATATAATTGCTTAAAGTAAATGAATAATGTTGATTTGAAGCAAAATCTAGTCAGTACAGTGCTGCCCATTAAGCTGATGAAATGAATATAACAGCTTTCGGTAGCAGATATATGAGTGTGGCTTTTGCAGTGGAAACAAAAGAACAGAACCGAATTGAATAAGAATATTACAAGACCTAAAAGAAATTGATTCTGCTTTAAAATAAAAAACTAAATTTGTCCATTTGCAACCACTTGGATTGGATCAGGAAATTGTCAACTATCAAAGAAATTAGTCAACCTTGAGTAGATTTGCATAAGATCTACTTCCATTTTGTCTTTATGAAATTATATTTATTTTGCAAAAACATGCAGCAGCTCTCGACTTCAAAGTTTCTAATCCAAGCTTAAGTTTACAGTTGCAGAAAATGAGAATTTCCAATATTATTCCTCCGAATCCATAGTTTTATTTTTCACGGTTAAAGGTATCTATTAACTAGTGATCTGAGTAATGATATCTTATAATAATGATATTGTGTTTTAATATGATTTGATATTATTTTATTTTTACTTTAAACAGATAACGTGTTTTCGGATATACTTCTTTTTTCCATAACCATGTGGATGAAGAATCTTTCAATATGGAACCCATGTGTTCCCTAACCATTTATGTCCAATGTTCAAACAAATTAATTGTTAAACCTGAGAAGAACATCGGAACTAGGGAATTCATAAGGAAATCTTTAAATTAAATCTGATCTTAAGTGAATTGAACAAGTTGATGTTTGATTACCGGTAAAGCTCAATTTAAAATTCACTCATCCAACAAAGAAACGAGATAATAAAGGAAGACGATGATAAGGCAACCTCAGAAGCTTTGTCATTATCTGATATATTTTATAAACGCAGTCAGGATACAAAAAATAAGATTGACTCAAAAGACAATCGATCCTACGGTGTCGAGTATTAATTTAGCAATGAAGAATTGGAAACTTTTTCGTCGGTCTACCTGTTCTTTCCACTAACAATATATTTGCTTTGTAAACTCTTTCTCTAAGATTTCATTGTTATAAATAGCTGGGAACTTGTTCATATGCAAAATACTTTCAGCCTCTGAGTCTTCTTCTTTACATATACCATGGCTGGTTCACGTGTTGTGCCAATGTCAATGCTCTTCATTATCGTATTTTCTTCGTTCTTCATAAGTTTGCAGGCACGTATTCTTCACGGGAGCAACCAGGCTACACAAAATAATGTTGACAGCCACGTACTTCTGCATGAGCTTGGTTTTGATATATCTAAACTTAAGCGTTATCAGAAGCTGAAAATACTCGATGCGGGAGCTGATAGAGTCTCACCAGGAGGACCAGACCCTCACCATCATCCCTAAATTTTGTGATCAATTATGTGTTTTATTGCAGGGCCATGGCTGCTGCATGTAATATTTAATTTTGTCACATGTAGCTTTCTGTTCCCCGTTTCATGGGGTAATAAAGGCCAAAGCACTATTTCCCACCCAAGGATTGATTATTTTCCAAGTAACCCCTTTAACTTTGAAAATTTCAAATATCCACCTATAAGCAGTTAAATTTAACGGAACCCTAACTCCTTAAAATTTTATCCCCATCCCCCCCTTCAAACTTTAAAAATCAAAAGTTTTGCCCCAATCTAAGTTTTAAAAAATGACAGTTTCCCTCTAGAGTTTGGTTTTCAAATCTCCAACGCCAAATCAGATGTTGTTGCTGGCCGTTTATCCCTCCGACGGTCTCTCTCCACCCATTTGAAAGTCCGATCGGCATCGAATGAGGCTTGAAAGACGATGGGAGATGAAGAGTTTCGTCTTCCCCGACGAAGCTCTTCATCTTTCTCGATAAAGCTCTTCATCTTTCAGAAGAAGATTGACGTCGAACGGACATCCAAATGAGTGGAGAGAGACCGTCGGAGGGAGAGGAAGCTTCGAAAGGGATAGACGGCGTGTAATGTTGCCTGATTTAACACCAGAGATCTAGAAACCAAACCCTAGGGGGACACTGTCATTTTTTAAAACTTTGGTTGGGTGAAAACTTTTAGTTTTTAAAGTTTAGGGGAGGAAATGAAGATTTATTTTAGTTTATTTTTAATATTATAGAAAAATAATGATTTTACCCCTACAACCGTTAAATTTAACTGCTCATAGGTGGGTATTTGAGATTTTCAAAGTTAAAGGAGAATACTTGGGAAAAGAACAATCCTTGGGTCGGAAATAGTCCTTTGACCGGTAATAAATTCAAATGTCATCTGTCTTCTCTAATTCCCCCATTATCATATAGTTTTTAAATTCTTATTCTACATTATAATCTTTCCATAAAATTATACGTACACATTTTTTATACACAATTTATATACACATATAATATGTCATCATGTGATTGAATAATTTTAAATTAAAAATAAAGTGATACTCAATCATATGATAACATATTATTTATGTATCTAAATTTTATATAAAAAATATATTCATATAATATTGCTTATAATTTTTTAACTGGTTTGGAAGTTTTAGTAAGGAAAGGAATTAACACGCTAATTATTTAGCCATAAGTAGAGACCGACATCGACAATAACATTTTCATCCTCTTTACTTGACAAGGCAAGGTCATCTTTTCTTTCAAGAGTGAATTACATTTTCCTAACCAAGATGTAATCCAAAGGCACTTTATGATATAAATCATATGTTTTCACTTAAAATTAAATTTTATTAACAGAAAATATAAAATAAAGAGCAAAATATACTAAAAAGGAAATGAGAAAACGAAAATAACGATTTTGCTTTTTACTATAAATATTTCGTTAATAATATTTGACTTTAGATGAAAATGTATAATTTATATTTTAAGGGGTAGAAAAATGTTTTTGGGTCAAATCTATGGTGGGAAACTGTGATTCAAGTGTTGTGCATTAAATCATTATAATTAAGTATCAATAGATGGTGTAATAATTTGATTTTATTTTCAAATTTGTAAAGCTAAGCTAAATATATTTGTAAAAGGAGTGTCACCAGATCCTGAAGCAAAACCAAACAACTAAGCTTTGGTGAAGTGTTGCCCATGTCGTGGGTAGGTGAAGCTGTTATGCAGTGTTAGTGGAGTTAGGTTGTTATAACTATAAAATTTGAGGACCATTAAAAATTTTAAGTCCTAAAAAAGAGCAAAAGTAATATTGTTTTGTTTGTTTTTATTTTTCTCAAAATTAAAGAAAGTGTAGGAAGATTAAAAAATGTTTATCATAATTCTTTGTATTCCATTATGTTATTAATCTTAAACTAAATGCCCAATTCTTTGTTTGCATTTTAATTTGATTTATTGTAAAATGAATATATTGTTTTATAAAGAAAAGAAATGCATAGAAATATATTGTTTTAATTTGATTTATTCATATATTTACATGATATTTCAAATTTTATATGTATGCTTAAAAAATTGCCCATATGTAAATATCTACTACTCTTATAACAAAACTGATTTATTTTTATAAAATGACAAACTTCTTTCTTTCCAAACCAAATGATTTTTGTTATTGTTATTTTCTTTTCAAAGGAATTATTTGTAACAAATAATAAAATTTTAGTGATTTGTGTTGTTATGTTGTCAAACTTCGTTTTAAAAAAAAATGTTCAACGACTAACAGAAAGAAACATCTAACCATGACATATGTGAACAATATATAATGATTAGGTATACGATTTATAAAATACCTTATATCCTTTTATTGAAAGGATGGTAGTGAAAATTTATGGGATGAAGTGAAAATACACAAAAGTATGGGTTTATAAGGGTAAATTACAAGAATTATTCACTTAAATGATGCTCAAGCCAGTTTTTTTTTTTTTTTTTGTTAGGATTCTTTTTTGGCATGAAACTGAGAGAGAAAAGCGAAGAAGAAGGTACAAGAGAGGGAAAAAAACAAAGAAAAAAAAGAAATAATAAATAGAATAAGGGAGTAACAGGAAGAGAGAAAAATATTTCAATTTTTATCCATATTTAGTATTTAGAGTTTCATTTTTCGTTGTTCAATTTTGTAGATTGGAATTTTAATAAGGGTTTGCATTGAATTTGGTCAAATAGGTGAAAAAAGAGAAAAACTTTTAAAAGATTCTAATGTTAGTTTAGGTCTACTTCAACGATAAGTGAAAAGAAAATATTATTTACAAATTCATTATATTTGCTTTATATGGTTTTTTTATATAAATATTTTACAAAATGGTAATGTGAATAAGAGAACATTTTCTATGAAACCAAATTAAAATTTCATGTGTATTATTTGATTGAGTGTTATGGGCAGCTCTATAGTTGAATATCGCCTCAATTTAGTGTTGCGTGTGTGGCTATAAAGTTGCATGTTGCTTAAATTTAGTGTTGTGTGTGGCAGAAAAATTGCATGTTGCATAATTTAGTAGGGTGTGTGGTTGTGCTGGTTACATGATGTTAATTGAGTATCTTTGTGTGATTATAGCACTGGATGATGGCTTTCTTCAGAATTCAAGTGTTGAGTTAGGTTGAGAGTAGTTAATGGCATTTTCTTATTTTGTTTTAATTGTGATGATTATAAAAAATTTAACCCTTTTATTTCATATATGAGAAATTAACATCGATATGGGTAATATCTTATAGAATGTCATATTTTATTCTATATATTTATTTTCAAATATTCGAAAAGTGATTTATAAATCACCTACTCACTAAGCTTTTCGGCTCACCTTTATAAAAAATTTCTCTCAAGGATGTCTCTAGAATTATGTTGACTAATGATTATGCTCACGGTTGTGTTACATGACATAACTACTCTTAGTACATTTATCTCATTTTACGTATAACGATGTAAACCCTTTTGAGAAGTTTTATGTAAATGTTGTAATGTCAAATGTCTAACATAATTTCCTTTATAATGTACAAAATGCAATCAACATGCTTAATTTATTCTATTTTGTTTTGTTGATTGAGGGGGTGAATATTTTTTTCTATTATTTTTCATAAAATTCAACGTAGATAAATTGTAAAGTCGAAGGCCTAGACATGTTGCGTTATAAATTAGTGTTGCTATGGAGATTTGAAAGAAATTACTTTCTTAAATAGTTTTACAAGATGTGTTTCGAAGGAGTGCTCAAATCTGATTGGATAAGGAAAGTTAAGACCAATCATGTCAACATGATATCAATACTTATGTGATATATTCTAAAGACATTTTCATTAAGCATGCATATAAGTTTTGTTGTAAAATATAGTTTAATTGCTTTTTGCAAACATCAACAGAAGACAACGTGACAAACCTCACATGAAATTTGTTAGAGATTTAGTAATTCCTAAAGTTACAAAAGGGGAAATGAACCTAGGGATAAAGTAATATGAAATTTAGTTGCCCATACACCAGAGCCCCAAGTATTGCCAGTAGACTCAATTGCACGTAATCATAATTTAGATGTTAAATCAATAGTTCAGGTGAATGTGGGAACCTCAAAGCGAAATGTAGAGCAAGCTATTGACAGGCTAGTTTAAGTAGTCAATAGAGTAGTTTAGGAAACAACGAAATTACAAGTGAAAAATTTTAATGGAACTAGAGATCTTATAGCTGCAAAGTCATGAAAAATTAATATTTAACGTATATTTAAAGTAATGGAGTACGTAGACATTCAAAACCTTGGGTATTTACATCTAACATAATAAATCAAACAAAACCATTCTGTTATTTCAAGTGCATTCAAAACTACTTATACATGACATAACCAACGAACACCACGTATCAGAAAAGTGTAATTACACAAATTATTTAAATTCATGTTGAATTTTCTAACTCCAACTATTGTTCCTGTAGAAATGTCATGAATCATGTGGAGGACAAAGCTTAAAGACACTAAAAGTAATTGTGAGAGGGTGATTTTGGAAATCAGAAAACATTTGGAGCATAAAGAAATGAGAAGGATCCTATTGATTGTGGGTTTTTAGGTTAAGAATGTTTGATAAAAAATGTAACCTCCAATAAAGAAAATAAGTGGAGAAAATAGTGATATAAATGAAAGATTTTGTTTTTAAAAATAGTTTGAATGATAAAAAAAAAAAAAAACTTAGTATTAAAAGAAAAAGGAAAAAAACATTTATTCAAGCGAGAAAATGACTATTTCCCACCTAAGTTTTAACATAATCTCAAAAGTATACTCATACCTGATGAAAAACTCAAACACTTACCCATCTCTAAATCATTGTTAAGTTTTCTGTTAAACATAAGGGTAAAACCGTTATTTTATTGTTTATATTCAAGTTATATAATTTTATCGTATTTTCTCCCTCTGATTTTAAAAATTAACTTTTACCCTCATATCTGAACTTTGAAAAGTGTCTTTCACCCCCTCAAATCCCTAATTTTTTTTTCATTTTCCCTCCAGCCACTGGCGACGCAGTGGCTGGAGGGAAAGTGACGAGCGTCATCCAGATCTGGATGACGTTCATCGAACTTCACTAGACGATGGAGCGTCATCCATTCTAGACCACCCTAGTCGTCCAATGAAGATGACATTTGTAGTCGAGAATGGATGACGAAACGTCATCCAGAAGACGACGCTTTGTTGTCCAAAGATCTGGACAACGAAGCATTGTTCAGAGGTTGACCTCTGGACTAAAACTTCACCACCGTCGATCGGTTGTCGCCAGAGAAAGTGTTTACATTTTAGGAGGAAAAAGTGAATTTTTTAAAACTTAATTTAGAAGACAAATGTTAGTTTTTCAAATTAAAGAGGAGAAAATGAGATAAAATTTTAATTATTTAATATTATTGATAAAATAACAAATTTATCCCTTAACCCTAACAGAAAATATGTGGGTGAATCCTAACAAATTAAACTTTAGATGAGTATTTGAATTATTGATAAAAAATAGGTATACTTTTGAGATTGGGTTAAAACTTAGGGGGAAAATAGTCCTCTTCCCTATTCATGCCTCTAAACATTTTTGAGCCAATCAGTCATTAGTTTCTATTCTCGTCACATTTGAACTCTTTGAACTATGACATTTTGGCTTCCAATTTACTCCCAAAAACTGCAACCAGACCAACAGACAACCGGCGCTTGTAAAACCCCGCCGGTCACTCCTCTACATAGACGCTCAGCGTCAACTTAGCAACTGAAAGTCACGCGCAAGTCTATGGACTGACGTTATTCTTTAAAATCGTACATTCAAAGGTCCCCGCCACTGCCAAACCCATCTCCCAAAATCATGTCCACGTCACGAGATACACTATGTGCCCCCCTAATTGGACCGTGTACCCAACGCGGAAAAGAAACACGTGAGTCTAACATCTTAAATCTGCGTTATGATGCTTCCGGGGCACGGCTCTTTTAGTGCATCCACACGCTTCTAGCAAATCAATTGTGATTCACGAACGTCTCTGCCACCGTACACCTGTAAGATAAGGATACTGTAAGAGAGAGAGAGAGTTTCTAGAGAGAGAAACTGGAGAGAAGATCTGATCGAATCGAAAGGTAAAAGGCTCGAAACCCTAACTGCTGTCGTCGTTGTTGTTGTTTTGTTCATGCGCAGCCATACTCTTTAGGTTTATGATATACTAGATCTTGTGGTTGTGAAGAGAAGCCCTAATTTGTGTTCCGTTTGTCTGCGGAATTTAGGGTTTTTTTTTATTTGTTGGTTTTGAATTGATTGAGGGATTCGTGTATAGTTAATTAGGGTTTTGGTAATTAAATAGATGTATGTATGGCTTCGGGGCCATTAGTCGGAGGAACTGATGGGGCTAATAGAGAGAAGCAGAGATATTCGGAAAGCAAGGTTTATACAAGAAAATCTTTTAAAGGTCCCAAGAATCAGAATAGCAATACTGCTGCGAACAACAACAAAAATGTCCCGACAACAACCACCACCACCCCGGCAGTAACCACCACCACAACAACCGTCCCGACGACAACTGCTACAACAACAACAGCGCCGACAGCAGCTACCACTACCGCCCCTGCAACAACAACCACCACCACCGCGACCGTCACAACGAATATTACCCCCAATGATGACAACAACCAAAACAACGAGAGCGAGAATATGATCAACAACAACGGGCAGAGCAAAAACGATGAGAACAACAACAAGGAGAAGAACGACCATAGCAACAAAGAGGAGAACAACAACGGCAACAAGGAGGAGAACAGCGACAATGTCAAGAACTCAATTCAAGAGGCTCCTACCCAAACCCTAGCAGTAGACGATACAAATTTGTCCCAGCAACCGGTCATTACTCGTTTAGATGCCGTCTCAGATGATTCTTCTAGTCTTAATAGGCAACAGGTTGTGGCCTCTACCACGAGGGAGCTGCCTTTGGGAAATGGTGGGGTGAGATCATCTTTGGAGAATAAAGTTAAGATTAATTTGGCGTCTAGGTCGAAGCAGGAGATGCGTCAAATTAGGAGGAAGCTGGAAGGTGAGCTTGATATAGTGAGGAGTTTGGTGAAGAGGATTGAGGCAAAAGAGGTGCAAATTAGTGGCGGGTTTAGTAATTCTGTTGTACCAGTGAGTGATGGGGTTGATAACGGAGTGAAGAGGTTTCATTCAGAGGTGGCTTCTGTGGGAGTCCCAGTTCCTCATAGGGCTATCAGTATTAGTAGGCAGTCTAGGCCTTTGAATCAGTTGAGTATATCGACGTTGGACAATGGTCAAGCACTGAGTGAACATGTGGAGAAAGAGAAGAGGACGCCAAAAGCCAACCAATTTTATAGGAATTCAGAGTTTTTACTTGCAAAAGATAAGTTCCCACCAGCTGAGAGTAACAAGAAGTCAAAATTGAATGGTAAGAAGCAGGCAGGAGGAGAATTGGGACATGGATTTGGACCAGGAAGTAAGGTTTTCAAGAGTTGTAGTAATTTGCTTGAAAAATTGATGAAGCACAAGCATGGTTGGGTGTTTAATGCTCCTGTCGACGCTAAGGCTCTTGGTTTGCACGATTACTTTGCTATTATCAAGCATCCAATGGATTTGGGAACTGTGAAATCAAGACTAAACAAGAATTGGTACAAGTCGCCAAAAGAATTTGCAGAGGATGTCAGACTTACTTTCCATAATGCTATGACATATAACCCGAAAGGGCAAGATGTTCATGTAATGGCGGAACAATTATTGAAGATATTTGAGGACAAGTGGGCAGTTATAGAATCAGAATATAATCGTGAGATGAGGATTGGTGCAGACTATGAAATGTTTTTTCATACACCCACATCACGGAAGGCTCCTCCACTGCCACCTCCTCTTGATATGCGGAGGATTTTGGATAGATCCGAATCAATGACATACCCCGATCCAAAGACAAGATCCATTATTCTTACTCCCTCTGGTCGGACCCCTGCTCCTAAGAAGCCCAAGGCAAAGGACCCACATAAAAGGGACATGACATATGAAGAGAAGCAGAAGCTTAGTACAAACCTGCAGAGTTTACCGTCAGAGAAGCTGGACAATATAGTACAGATTATAAAGAAGAGGAATTCTTCACTGTTCCAACATGATGATGAAATTGAAGTGGACATTGATAGTGTTGATGCTGAGACTCTGTGGGAGCTTGATAGGTTTGTTACCAACTACAAGAAAAGTTTGAGCAAGAATAAGAGAAAGGCTGAGCTTGCAATGCAAGCGAGGGCAGAAGCTCAACAGACTATACTGCAGCCGGTAAAGCCTTTAATTGTATCCTTTCTTTCTGTTCCTTTTTAATGAGGGTTCAAGTTGCTAAATTTTTTTTATTGTCCTTTATCTTCAGGGCCCAGTTCCAGTTGTGGCAGAGGTGCCTAAAGAATTCAGACCAGGTAAGGTTATTCTGATTACAAGTATGGATGGAATTTTGGTTAGTCATTCCTGATTGATTGGTATAGATTTGATGGTCGACTTTTTCTGCTTTTGGTAGATGAAAGGAATGCTACTTCTTCATCACCAGTTCAGGTGGAAAAACAAGGTGATAATGGGAGTAGGTCAAGTAGTTCAAGCAGCTCTAGCAGTGATTCTGGATCTTCTTCAAGTGGTACTATGATGTATTCTTAACTTTGTTGAAAATCCATCGTAGTAGTAGTTTGAGGCTTTATTGAAGTGTTTTGCCCTGTTTGTCTCCCTGATTATATTTTATTTTTTTGTAGCAGATTCTGATAGTGAAACGTCCTCATCTGGATCTGATGGTGGGAATTCACCCAAGACATGACATGTCTTGGTCCTGGTAAGATCATACAACTTGTATGTATTTGATGGGCTTTCTTTTCTTGACTTCTGCTGATTTTATGTTTGTGTTTGAGTTTATAACTGTATTCCTGTTATGGGACTCTGAGTTTGAACAAAATATGGATTTTTAAAATTGATTTGCTGTTATGGTCTTCTGTGATAACTTCGACTATGACAACATAGAGTTATAAATTGTGTAGTTTTGCTTTTTGTGAGGTTGGTTGATGGTTATGATGGAGATTTTGTGGACTCAGAACATAGGACTATTGTGATGTAGATAAGCCTGTTATTATTTAGGTTGAGGTATATTTGTATTTTTCCCATTTATCACATGTTATTTAGTGGCGTCTAGTTGGGTTGTTCTTTGAGTGTGTGCCAAGCTGTTGGTTTCATTAATAGCTTATTTGCCATGCAAGCCAAATATTTGATAACTGTGCTTTTTAAGTGGGAAAAGGGGGAACTTCGGTCAGATCCATGTAGAATTTGCATTTCTGTGAATCTGCTGCAGAATCTATCCAGACGGTGCTATACCTTGGCACACAGACATTGAATACCTTGTTTTTTTTGAGAGGAGGTGGTGTGTTAGGATGGATTGCACTCAGGTGCCTTGTTAATTCTGAAGTTCTCAAACTGGCAATTGTGGAGGCTGTAGCGGGTATTTTTTTATCCAGCAACCAAGCACGACCTATGAAGAAGCAAATATACAGTTTTTCCTGTATTTTGGAATTTTGATTAGAACGGAGTTTTATTATTTTTGGATGGTTTATACCTTGATGAAGATAGACTTGATTTAACTTTTAAGGTTGCATAGGGAACATTTTAAAATGGTTTCTTTTTTCGTCATGGAAGTGTTAAACAGACATATGCAATCACATATTTCATCTTTTCATTGGTCTCATGATATTTGTGCCTTCATCCAATTGATTTTGGTGATTTCCATCAACTTCTAGCAGTGAAATTTGATAAATGTTTTGCTCTTATTTTGTCAACTACATTGTTGTTTGCAATAAATGCCTGTGGAAGGTTATAGAACAGTACAACACTTGGAATCTTAAACAATTAATGACGTGCCATCTTACTTTTCCTTCTATTGTTTTTGATCAATAAAACAATAGATTATTAATCTAAATCAAGTTTAATTGTCATTTTTTATGCTTTAAATTTTTGGCTAGCTTTGCATGGACCATTTGTTTGGATTTAGATATCATAAGTTTCTCATTTCATACTTTTTCAAGGGTCTGAAAAGGCCTGAAGTTGGTACCTGCCTTATTTGCTAATGTAGTAGTGTAGTCTTGAATGCAAGAAAATGAGTCCATGCAAAAAGTTAGAATTACTATCTTTTTTTTTTTTTTTTTGCTTTCTTAGTATAAAAACAATCTCTTGTTCTTATACCTTCTGGCATCTTGAATTTTCTTAGTTTCTGTTGGATTGTTTATCTGATTTTGCCGCCACATTTTGGCAAACAATTTTCCATAGTTGTCATATTCATTTGATTCTGCTTTTGTTCTGGTCCGTGTAATATGTGACCCAGCACAAGAAGGCTTGCAGAAAATTAGTTTGTGTAATTCTTGTTAACTTTTTATAAACTGCTAAACAGAATTGTGCATGGTGCTCACTAGCATGTTTTCTCTTTTGTGCAAGTCTTATATTTTTCTTACTTTATCCATTTTCCTTTTCTTCCTGGTATTCTGAGTTTTACACTGATAGCTGTTTGAAGCCTGGCTTGTTTCATTGAATTGATGCTCCGTTGAGATATAACATTTGTGTTGTTTCTCATGTATTGTTGAGAATTCATGTTTTCAAATTTGATATGTTAACTTTCATGCGGCTTGCAGGGAGTTGTCCTTGTTCTTTTACTTTCTGCATTGCCGATTGTACTTGTAATTCTGTCATTGATTATCTCAGCTTTCTTACTAGATTATTTTGACACTGATTTTATTTGATGTGATAGATTCTGGAGTTTAGGCTAGATGATTACTATTTACCGGGCTGAAGCTTATCAGGTGGTGATTAGAATTGGAATCTGCATATTGGTGTACAGTGGAAAAGCTTGCAAAGGCAGCAACCATTTGACCACTTCTTGTCGGGAGCTGTTTCTTCAAGTCTTGAGAGCTAGAGCTTTTAGTATGTAGGGTGGCTTATTTGTCTTGTCCCAAATTTGTATAATATGTGGTAGAATATAGTAATGTTTAGAAGTAGTTGGTTTGTTTACTTAGCTTCTGTACATTGCTAACTACGGATACTCATCTTAGTTTCTGCAGCAGATTCAGAATTCTTTGGTGTTATAGCAAATAGTCTGTAATTCAAGTGAATGGAGTAATGATAGCTTCATATGAAAATCATTTGTGTACATGGTTGTATGGATCTTTTGATTTAGGTTGTTCAACAGGTTCACTTGTGCTTGACCTGCCTGGCAAGAGAGATCGCTGGGAGGACTGGAGATTCAGCCCACGCTAGTTGTTTTGTCGGCTGCTGTATGGTACTTATTTGTATTATTTACAGGCAGGAATCAGCGCTTTGGTTATCTAAGGTTTTATGTATATATAGTGTAATTTAATTATAGGGCATCAAGTTTACTTGTAATTGGTGGCAAGCTGAGTGTCTACTTTCCTATTCATCCAGATATGTGTATATGGTTAGCAAATTGTAGGGTTTATGGGGACAAATCCGAAATCATTGTTGCGGCTTTAAACAGGTCAATTAAAGCTTCTATTTTTAGTGTTAAAGCTTGGTTCATTTTAAAGTTTCAGGCTAAGAGGTGGATGTTTGGGTTTAGTACAAAAACTTCAAAAGGTGTTTGGTTTGGGTAATGTTTTATTATCAAAATAAAAATATTATCTGGAAGATAGATTATTTAGAAGATTATTGGGTATAAATAATTACTATATTTGATAAAATTTGGTAGGTATAAATAATTATTATGTTTTGTTAAAGGTAATAAAATATTACTAGTAAATTATTTTACTTAAATATTTTTAGACATAATTATTTTTAAATATTTTTTATATTATTTATCATATTAATTAAAAATAAATTTATTTTTGTCTCAAAAAATTAATAAATAATAATATAATTATAATAAAATCAAAATTACATTGGTAAACTTTAAATACCTAAGATGAAAGTGGTAATCAGATTATCACTTATATTATCTGTCACGTCAACATTGGTAATAGAAGATTACTGTAATATTTTATTACTGATAAATCAAACAAAAAAATAAAAGATAGAGTACCAAAGTAATATTTAAATACAGAAATCAAACGCCCCCTCAGTGTCGACAAGTGTTGACAATTGTACTTTTCATCTGCAATACATTAACAGTATGTGTTAGAGGAATCTCAAATTGAAATAAAGAGAATGTAGTGTCTGCATTAGACAGACCTATCTATGAGCTTTATTCCCACTGCCAATGCGCATAATTTTGAATTTCCTAGTTCTTTTATGAGCTTCCTTTTATTCCCCTCTTGTGAAAGGGCTTCTTGCGGCTGCCTCCAATTCCTCTATTAGTAGAAAAGACACAACGAAATCTTTAAATAACTTGGAAGTCTTGTACATTTACAGTATGATGTGATTGTGTTTTTCGTGTCCTGTTTTACCCATTCAATTGTTGACTGAACAACACAGAAAAGAAAGTCAGTATGCATTTCAAATTTGAGACTTCATGTCAGAATACTTGTGGGTTCAAAATGGGAGTAACAACAACTTTTTTCGTAATATTAAATATAATATCAAACTCCAATTTACATGATAACAACTCAAGATTCTGAATGGAATTTCAAAAAAATAATAATAATGAAACTAAAACATGATTCAAGCTACTTGGGGAATTCATATGCAATCAAGGCATAATAAGTTTAATCTCATACAAGGTATGTGAACACTTGAGGATAATTGAATGTGTATTAAAAGACTTAAAAGCAACACGAATCCTCCAACAAAATGCATCCAAACTACAAATACAACAAAGAAAAGAAAGATGGATCTATATAATGTTGTTTAATCTATAATTAATATGACTAAAATAATAAGAAATTATTATTTAATATTAGGAGATTACAGAAGTCATAACAAATATTGACACTTATTTCCCTCTTAAAAAATGAGATCATATCTATAAAATTAACTTTGATTGCATAATAATAGTAATTGTATATATAAATTGCCCGTTTATGATTTAAAGATATAATGATGCAAATTTCGGCATACTTTTCTCTTCAAAAATGATAAAATGATTGTAAAAAAGTTAGCACTCTTTTACCCTAACAACTTCAGTAACAATTGCATATCAAAGTGCCTTTTTTTCTAATTTCAAACGTAACAAAGCAAATTTCCCCATTGATATTCTCATGGTAAATGATAGTAAGAGAATGAACATATGCTTCTAGCCAAATTCATAATTGGAGTTGCTAAACAGCAACATTATTATTGTCGATTGTACATATCTAAAAAAGCTTTTGTATATTTGAAAGCAGTATAAATAGTCCAATTTTCTTCATGGTCACAGAGAGTTTGTGTCAATCAAACAATTAATTCCATACAAGTTTGCCGGAGGAGATGCTCTTAAACAACACTAACAATTCCCAAGCTAGCTTTTGAACTTTTGGGAATTGTCTTCAATTCAGGACAATTTGTGCCCAAATAATCAATCTAAATTTACAGTCGAAGCATCATCCCTTTTATTCCCCAACTTGACGAGAAAAAATGGAAAGAAATTTCCAGGCTTCTGGAAAACAATAGATTTTTTTTTGCCTAAATTACCTTCAACTAAAACAATGCTGCATACAAGAGCTGGTTCCAAGTATCTGGCAAACCAGGAAGGCACCAATGGCTGCAATCGGTGCCACCATGCTCACCACCGTAGGCCGATGGTGAGCATCTTTTCTTAACTGAGAGAGCCCTGTAACGTCAAGTAAATACACTGGTTTCTTGAGCCTGCTGAATACTTTGCTCACCACCACCGACGCCATCGGTGTCCCAGCTGGGTACCTTGTCCCAACAAATGGTTGAGTCTGCCCCGAACATGACTGTGATGGCTGGTTCCAGTCCCTGCCTCTGATAAACAAATACAAATTAAGGAATAAGAAGAGCAAAATTGAAGCAGTGGATGTGGATGAGTTGAAAATAATTTGAAGAGGTGTTTTCTTACTCGTAATGAGTAGGAGAAATCCCCTGGAAAAAAACCTTGGTTTTGTAAGGATCAACATTAAGGTTGACCCATCTGGCCCATGTGGTTAGCCCCTTGTAAAATGCCACCAGCCGGTTCATATCTTTGTACCATTTGTTTCCCTCTTGGATATAATCCCACCTGCGTTAAACTTGCAAGACACTACATCATATTGTACGGATAAGTTTATACAATTTGTTTGTATGCGTAGTATTGTTTCAACTTACGGTTGGGATCTTCCAGTGTGAGTCCACCAATGCCAAGTATTGAAGATGAGCACATCCATGCCTTTCCATGCATTGCCACTCCTTATCGAATCAAGCTTCAACACTCGTCCCCTCTTTTCGCTCACCAGGTCCACAAGATACGGTGATCGATATAACATTATCTTCACCCCATAGTCCTGAAAGAATTAAAAAGAGAAAACATCAATCTAAATTTTACGTTTTACAGTAAAGAATTATAAAATATATAAATTTAGTATTAGGTCAGTCATTTTCCAGCTCTGCTGCCATATTGTCATTACTCTATAACTCTAGCCTCTTACAAGACATTCAGTCATTATCCAACTTAGTTGGATCTGCCATCAGAAACGTGATCCAATTTTGTCATAATTCGACGACAGAAGAGCTAATAAAAAGAATACAAGAGAAGTTTGTCTGAGTAATATCACTCGAGGTCCCCTGGCATGCCCTGCATCTAATGATCCAACTACTTTTGCAGAAGAGTTAAAATACATTAAAGATTTCTAAAAAGCCAAAAAATGATTTGTTTTTATATAGCAAATCAAACACATACAAAAGTTAAATTTCTCCTCAACTAGATGCTCTAAGTAATGGAATATGTGTAAATTCCGCAGTGTAAAGTGTTTGAAACAGTGTTTTTTTTTTTTTTTAACTTTTACATACCTGACATCAAGTAGTCAAATTGATCACTTTAAACTGTAAGAAATCACCATGGTGTGCAAAAATGTCACACTTTGATGGCTAATTAAGATGTCTTTAATTTAAAATTATAAAATTCGCAAGTATAATTGGGTCCAATTAAAACGATATTTCAAAACCAAGTAATTTCATTTTGAGAAAAAGTAATTTTAACAAGAATATTTATCTAGTTTTGGAAATGGGTCAAAAGACTTATTCCCATCCAAGATTTAGTACATTTCCAAATTTTCACCGGTTAAGTTTCAAAAATTTAAACACACACCCATCTATTAAATTTTGTTATCATTGTCAAAGATAATATCGTTATTTAAAGATTTTATTTAGAGAAAAAATTCATTTCTTTTCTCATTTCAATTTTAAAAATTGACAACCTTCTTTTAACTTCATATTTTTTAAGTTTAAAATCTGACTTCTCTCTCTGTCATCTCAAGTCTAAAGTTGTAATCTCTTATTTTTTTTCACTTGCAATCGCTCTCAAGTCTTCTAAAAAATCTCAGTTTGTTAAAATTATTTGGGAATGCATTGAACCTTGATGGGAATAAGTCTTTTGGCCTTTAGGAGGTGCATTCTTTATGTTTCATATAAGCACCACCCAATAAAGATGGTTATCAAATTAATTTTGGAAAGCAATCTAAAATTATTAAAAATAGTATTTTTTTCAAAAAAAAAAGTCATGTCTAGAAAAAATTCTCAAATGATTCCAGAAAAAGTGATTAGGTCTTAGTGCTACTAAAAGTAGTATGCATACTTTTTTATACTTTTTGCAATATAAAAAGAAGAATTATTCTACAGTTAAATGTAAAAATATTCTCGACCAAAAAAAAAAATAAAATTGGAGGGTAAGATTTCCAATTATATAATGCTTCAGGATTCGAGGAAAATTGTGTTTTTCACTTTTACCCTGTTGGCATTTCTTTTGAGAAAGAGACAACACTTCAACGGAGAAAGTGACGTGGTTCCGTTCCCTGGTTTAAATTTAGAAGGAAAAATACTTACCACATGTCCCCAGCAAACACAAAAGGAAAAAAAAAAAAAAACCCCACCACCAATCACGCTCTTCCTTTAATGCCTAAACTCCACACATCGTTTTAAATTTAAACGATAAACTTTACCCTACACACATTTTAAATATATAAATAATATATTATTATATAATTATTTATTAATTTATTTTTAATTTAAAATTATTTAATTTTTGTTCTTAAAAATATATAAAAAAGCAATCATAATTGCCTAATTAACACTAAAAATATTGAGAGAAAATTAAACCAACCTCAAATGTCACTGAAGATAGACCGTTTGTGCTTATGAATGAGTGCTTAGAATTGGGCACCCATGCATGAATCATACAGTTTAACGATTCCCACTGGTTCAAACTCAGTGAGTCTCCCACAAACATGATCTTCTTCCCTCTCCATTTCTCCAGGAAATGCACACCATTAAACCTGCAACGTTATTATCATAAATCAGTAGTTATAAAATCAACTAAAATAACATATCTGAAGCTTTAAAATGCTTGAACAAGTAGAGTTGTGGTACCTGGGAATGTTACAAGAAAAGGGCTGCCATCTATATTTGAGGTAAGAGTTATCGGGTCGACCATACTTTTGACAATTGAATTCTGGATCTATAAAGGGACAGCTGGAAGGGCTGTAAAGAGGATACGAAGAGTCATAAACCCACCTTCCCCGGAAAATATTGCACCTACTGGCAAGCTCTCTAGCTGTGGAAGATGTTATATTACTGTTATCGGTGGAGGCATTGAAGTTCTCAGCTTTTGATGTACGGTGAAATATCAATAACAACAACAGAGAGAGAAACAAGACGTTGAATAGAAACCCCATCTGGGGTTTCGATCCACAATTTGTTTGAAGAAAAAGACGAAGAGTACTGAGGAAAAGCTGTCTAATCTGACTGGTACTTAAACGATGACAGAAAGATCGGGAGAGGAGAGAGTGAGAAGGAGACTTTGTTTTTCACATGGAATTTTCGCATAGGCTTGGAAATTGGTCTAGTTTATGTTTTTTCTGCTGACATGAAATATTAAATGGTCGGATTCGTGTAACTTGATGTGTGGGGCTGGGTCCAATCCCTTACTTTGAAATTTAGGAACCATAATGATTTAGAAAAAAAAAAAAAAAAGGGAAACTTTATTCGAATTTAATTGTTATTTTTAGAATTGAATCAATTACATTAAATAGAATAAATTTTTTAACATTATTTTTAAAATTGAATCAATCATATTAAAAAGACTAAGCTTTGAGTCTAAAAAATAACTTTACAATTATCAAATTAAATAAGTTAAAAATTTGTTTTTAATATGTTATCAGATGAGATTTGAATCAATATTTTTTTGATATATAGAACCTCTTCTTTTATCACTCAAATTATCTTTACGGTGGAGCCATGATGATTTTGACTCTAAAATAATGGGAAACATTTTCCCTACCAATAAAGATGGAATTATACTATGCCATTAAAGTTTCTTTTCTGTGGTGAGGGATTCAAAGGCTTTTTATCTCTAGGTTTGCTTTCTTTTCTCCAAGAACTTTAATGCTGATTTTTTTATACTCCATGTTGGATCAGTGGACAGTGATTTAATTTTGTCCAATTCGATCGATCACTAACACAACTGCATAAAGCAGAATGCTTTGGATTTATGTTTAAATCAAGCTGACTTGTTTAATCCAATGATTGATTAGGTTGAGTTTGGATGCTCATTCTACATCATCCCATCAATTAAATCAATTAAATTCTGTTTATCTATGGCCAAAAGATTTATTCCCACCTAACGTTTAATCCATTTCCAAACATTCATATGCATTGTTTTAAAAACTCAAATATTTACTTATTATTTAATTTTTGTTAATTTTTTTTTGTCTGTTGTAAAAATAAAATTATATCTTATTTTTCACTCTTAATTTAAAAAACTAGCAATGTATCTCACAAAAAAATTTAAAAAGTCATATTTTCCCTTTTGTTAGGGTTTACTTTATTTCTTTTCCTTACCCAGTTTTGAATTCCGACTAAGACCGTCTTTATCCTATCTTTCTCCTTTTGCCGTCATTGACGAACCCCATTGATGGACAAAGAAGCCTCGACCGACAATGAATTGAAGACGAAAAAGCCCTTTCATTGGGTGGGAATAACTCTTTTGGCCTTTTATCTGTCCATCCATCCATTTATCATTCAGTTAATTACATGTACATGTATGTGTGACAGATTAATTTGATATGGTACAGACACATCCAGCAATAAAAATTATTACCCTTTTCATTGTTGTTATTTTAAAGACATCATCGATGATCTCTTGCAAAATCAAACTCCATCATAACTGCAGCTTAATTAGTTTGATTAGCAAGCAGTTTCTTTACTCTTAATACTCCTTTAGTTTGATTAAACTTCTATATTACGGATCCATATAAAAGAAGGAATTATGTTATATCATTAAATACATAATTGATATAATATTAAGTAATCGGATGATTTTAAATCGTATAATAACACATCAATTATATACACAATTATATATTTAAAAGTGTACACATATTTAGAATAACACCATGTATTTAAAATTGTGGTGCAATTCAACTTACCTGTACCAGCTGCACGCCTACCATTTTCCAAAATTTTCAAAACATAGTAGGCCAACCCAACTATAATTTTGATTTTTGATTTTTATTTTTTAATATATATATAAATGTACATGTACCAGACCCATTTTACAAAATGCTTTCTACCTAATAAACACAAATTCATAAAACAAAAAAATAATTAGTTGTGCAATAATTTGCGGAAATAATTTCTGAAATGTGAAAATAATTTAAGGATACTTGGAGAGCAGTGTACAGTTCAATGAGGGGACCAGAGGGTTGTGAGGGGCGGCTCTGTTGTTTTAATTTGTTGGATTAAAGTTTTTATATAGTTTAATTGGTAAGCAAAGAGTTGTCAGCCACCATTCAAGTGGTAAAAAAATTTTTATACATGTTAATGTTATGCTACCCAACTAAAAGCGACCACGATTAAAGTTAAAGAAATATAGACATACAGTGGCGTAAGCTCTGATACTATTGTAACCCACTATTAAGATCTCATTGTAATATTTCTGATCCAATAATTTAAACCTATCAATCGTGTAAGCAATTGATATTATTGTAACAGCGCTAGTGGCCAACTATCAAGACATCATTGTGACATTTCTAGTTCAATAACCTAGCCAATTAGTCGTATAAACAATTGATACAATTGTAATATCCCTAAAAACCCACTATCAAGATAATCCGATACATTATCAAAATATTATTTATTTTGGAAGTAGAGACTATCATAGTTTTGATTCTAGCTTTTATAACCTAAATTACATTTTGATAGTTTAAAAAGTTTACAAATTATTTAATTTGTTAAATCTTTTCATTTCTAAGCAATGTAAAATATCCAAAAAAAGCCCTATATCTCTCCCATTTGTAAGATTTGCTTAAGGGTGTAGTATATGAGAAAATTAACTTCATCACAATCCTCAATATGCCCACCAGTACTCGCAACTTGCTGCTGAAGAGTTTGTGAGTGGTGACTTAGAACTGAGTGCAACCTGGATGATTACTTTGGACGGATGATTCAAACAAACATTCAGAAAAAATCTTCGTAAAGATAGGTATCTATTCCTAATTTGTGCAGAGGTATTTTTTCCAGAAAGAGAAATCATAATCTAATTAATTAAAGCGGTGTTATCTTTTCAGAGAAGATATAATCCGGTTAAGAAATAAAAATATCAAACTTTTTGATGGATAGTCACAAAGCAATGCAACTTGAGTACGAAGCAAGAATTGAAAAAAAACAGAGAGAAGTAGATAAACATATGGTATTTTCTGGGGTACCTTGCCAGAGAGGCTGTTAAATGTAGGGCCTGCCAGCTTCAATAATTGTCAAGGAAGTCAAGATTGACGGCTTTGTTTTCAGTTTCTCCTGGCGTCCCAAGAATCAAGCCAACCCAAAACCCATCTGCACGCCACTAAATGCCCATTGCCTTCCTTCCTTCCTTTGTTCCCCTGTGTTGTGTTCTCCAGGTTTCAACATTGACTTTGATTAATACAACCTTCTTCATATGCCTGTCATAATTATCTGTATTTTGCTTTGTGGGCTGTGATTAATCAATCTATTTATAAATTTGTTCTCAAGAAAGCATATCTTATTGGTAGAGATGGACCCATTTCATTCAAACAAAGACGGCCGAATTGTTTGTTGGTCTGTACATGAACCATATTTTATTATATCAGTCAGAATAAATGTGAACAATAAAAACTATGGATTCTCAGTTTTTATATTAATTCCGGTTGCCAAATCTTGAACAACACTTTCAATTACAGTGAAGTTGGTTTGGATAATATCTTATTATTAAAATTAAAAAATTATTTTAAATATAGAGTATCTAAAAAATTATTAGTAATTTTATTAAAAATTGATAAATATAAATAATTATTATATTTAATTAAAGATTTTATTTATTATATTAATTAAAATATGATTATTTTTATTTTTAAAAAATTAATAATATTATCTTAAAAATCTTTTAATACTTAAAATGAGATAATAATAAAATTATCTTTTATATTATTATATATCATATCAATTAAATAAAATATTATAAATAATAAAAAATAATAATTATCACACGACCAAACATCCCCTCATAACCAAACAGCTACTAATAAGAATAAGACCGACAATGCTACAGGGAATGATAATAACCCGTGATTAGTGTTTCAACAAAATTGTTTAGTCTTAATTAAGAAGGATGAAAATTTGATGCGGAATCTTAAATTATAAGATAATCCTATATCCCCACTTAAATGAATCTTGTAGAAGTTGCTCCTTTTATATTTTTGGTAACAAAAAATTTCATCCAAATTAAATTATTATAGTAGGATTAAAATAACTAAATTGAATAAAATAAATTTTAAATTTAATAATTAATTTTATTATTATTAAATTAAATAAACCAAAATTTTAGTTTTAATATTTAGTTAAAAAAATTTAAAAATCAGAAAATATAATGTATTATTACCCTTACGCAGAATTATTTTTTGATTTTGGAATGTGTTTAATGTGTTTGTCGATTAAAGTTTTCAAAAGCTCGATGATGGCAACCAGCTCTCGTGATTGAAGTTGACCGGCATTTAACGAAGTCTGCATTTTAAATATTTAAAAAAGAAATGCTTTTTATTAATTAGCTGGACTTGGACCCGTAACTAACATGTTTTGTTTTTTGTTTTATTTGACCTTAATTTTCAAACATAGTGTGTGTTTTCCACGCTAGCACTGGACCCCAAAGTCAGAAAGTGTTTATTTTAGACCATATATTGAGGATAGACTGGATTGGATTTATGTGATCTCAATTTTATATATGATTTTCTTATTATAAATATAAAGGCGAGAGGAATATTTTTTATTTGAATTTTAATATAAAAAATATATTTTTTTTTTATAAGATTTTAAAATTTTAAATATTTATTTATGAACTAATTACTATTAAAATTTTATATTAAAAAAGAGTAAAATCTTTATTTTATTACTAAATCTTAAAATCTTAAAAATTTATATCATTTTTTTTTCTAATTTGAAAAACTAATCATTTGTACATTTTTCTCTTAAGGTTTCAAAATTCCCCTTTCATTTTTCAACGACAAGCTTTGATTCTTTCTTTGTTGTCAATAATGGATGACAACACACTAGCTCCACTGACAATAAAACCTTCATCATCCAAAAAACAAATCAAATGACGAATGATGAAGGTTTTGTTATCCCGACTACGCCAGTCGACTTAGGGTGTTGAAACTTCGTCGTTAGTGGCCAAAGATGATGACTAGAGAGGGGAAGAAAATAAACTTTAGGTTTTGGGGGGATAATATTTTTTGAAAATTAGAAAATTTTAAGTAGAAGTAAAGTTGTTAGTTTTTAAAACTTAAGGGGGAAAACATAATGAATTTTATATTTTTTTAATATTATTGATAAAATAATAATTTTATCATTATTTTTAATAGAAAATTTTAATAGTAGTTAGCCACAGAAAAGTGTTTGGGTTTTCCAAATTCTATCGATGTGTATTTATATTCACATTAAAACTTGGGTGGAAAATAGTACTTTGGCCAAATATAAATTGGACTAACCCCTCACTATAATTAAATTATTACAAAATGAGCAATATTTTGAGTATATATTTTAGGTATAGAAATATGTATACACTTATATATATCATCACATAATTATATATTATTTTATCTTTAATTCAAAATTATCAAATAATATAATGACACATATAAGTATGTAAATATTTGTATATCCAAAATAAGTACATATAATTTTATTGTTATAGAATATATCTATACACTTGTATTTCTAACTAGTACCTAATTGCTCTGTTTGTTTTATATTTACAAGAAACGCATTTTTAACACAACAAAATTATGTATATCCACTTTGAGTACATATAAAAGTACAAATTTAATGTATGTTATTATGTGATTGAATAATTTTAAATTAAAGATAAAATAATATCTAATCATATAATAACATATAGAAATATATATTTATTTATGTATTTAAAGTTGATAAATATAATATTATTCTTTTTAACAAAACTTATCTTGGGTCAAAATAGTAGAAAGCATGAAGAAAAAAATAGTAATATTAATAATAAATTAATTTGTCTAATTTGTCTAAGACCAAAATAACTCACTTACATTAGGTCGCAATTTAGAGAAGTTAGCTCATTTAAACAAAGGTTCTACCTTATAACTGTTTGTAAATAAGATTGGATTCGAACTAAGTTAAACTCAAACTTAAACTTGAGTTTAATACGATGAGTTTTGAGAAAATCAAGCTTAATTCATAATTTAACTTTCTCTCATGTTTTCTTTTATTACAAAATATAAGTTTTTTAAGGATAATTTTTTAAAATTATTTTTTTTGTTAAGCTTGAACCTTATAAATTATATATTTATAAGTAGAAAAGTAATATTTGAGAGTTGTTAATATTAAATTTAAAACCTATAGAAACTCAATTATAATTTATTCAAACCAAACCGTGGGCTTTTAAAGGTAGTCTGGCTCACTAAACCTTAGAAGTGTTTGCGGATCTTGATATTTAGAGTTGTAATTTTGCTTTAATAAGTGACTAAGTTCAACAAGTAACCCATCTCCAAACTTGAGCTCAGCTCAATATCAGAGTTTAGAGTTTATAGTAAGATGAAACACATAAATCTCTCGTCTCAAGAATACTACTTTACTAACTTTGCACCCTTTATCATATTTAATGATTTACAATATTTATCTTTGAGGTAAGTACCCTTAGCTAAGCTAACACTAACCATGCAAGCTTTATTGCTCATTTATTCCCAAGTCCCCAATAAACCTTGACAAACTTGCTTTCTTGCTCAAAATTTCAGAATCTATAATTAGAAAAGAAAGCTAGAGTAAGATTCAAAGTTTTGTTCCTTGAATCAAATCAGTCAAATTACAATTTTAGTAATCCAATACATCTTATAAATATTATGAGAATCTCATTCCCTCCAAATGGAAAAAAAAAAAAGATCTTCAAATTCAATAGTAATCAACAAAATATGCAATGAAAAGTTCTTTCTGTCTAAAAGTGAAAATGCCCAGTTGTATTGCTTTGAGGATAGAGAAATAATGAAACCATTTTATTTAAGATTTTCAAAACATCAAAATTTGCACGCAAAAATTTGGGTGCTCTCGTTGAGAGTCGAACTCAAGACCTCCCGCTTACTAAACGGGTGCTCTAACCAACTGAGCTACGAGAGCCGATTGATATTCTTTTGCTCAATCAGTACATGAATCTAAATTTTGCTATAGTTGTCGTAATTTAGAGAGGCCTGGAAACTAGTGTAAACAATTAAATCAACCGCACATAATAGGAAAATTGTTGTTAATGTATTTGAATAACTAAAAATTGAAAAGAGAAATATGAAATATAAATATGTGAAATGAGAAATGGAAGGAAAAAGGTAGAAGAACACAGTACCAAAATGAAGGAGGAAATGTGAAATTACATTGGCCAAAAGGATTATTTCCCACCCAATTCCTAAATTCCACCTACGCTAGTTTAAAAATTCAAAATCTCACTCATAAACCATTAATGTGGATGATATATATTAGAATAAAGTAAAAATAATGAATTTACCCTTATAAAAAGAAATGACAAAAATGTCTTTTAGTCTATGCAGTTAAAATGAAATGATAAAAATTTCATCTAAGATTTAAAAAGTTATATTTTCCCCCTTGAGGGTTTCAATTTTTTAGGCAACCTCTCTCTCTGTGGCAATTGGTAACCTCCAGTCATCTACCTCCCTTCTTTCAATCTCATCCTCACCGGAGAAGGTGAAACTTCGTTTGGATAAACTCATTTTCGTCGCTTGAACATCCGGTCTTGTTGTCTTAATCGCTCGAAGATTTGGTCTCATTGTCTTCGGTGCTTGAAAATCTGGTCTTATCATCTATCCAGTCTCATTGTCACTCGAAAATTTGATCACATCATCGCTCAAAGAAGATGATTTCTCATCTTTATCTAGACGAAGTTTACTGAAAGAAGGGGTAGAGACAACCAAAGGCTATCGGTTATTAAAGAGGGAGAGGTTGTCTGAAAAATTGAAACCTTAGTGAAAAAAATACAGTTTTTCAAAGTTTAATTATAAGGAAAAATAGTTAGTTTTCTAAACTAACAAAAAATGATATAAATATTTATGATTTTGAGGTTTAGTGACAAAATGATAATTTTATCTTTACCTCTAATAGAAATTAATTTATGGATGAATATTTAAATTTTTTAATTGTTACAAATGAATTTATGAAATTACGCTAAAACTTGAGTGGGGAGTAGTGCTTTGGCCAATTACATTACTACATCCAAGTGCGCGGTGGGGGGTGTTCTTATACACATTCTCCACCGCCCCCACTGCCAATGAAAATTATTAGCTGTCCAAGAGAGATAAGTCACACAAAACAATCAAGGTTTGTCTCTAAGGTCATAAATAGCCATACAAACATTAAAGGCTCACATATTTTTCACTCTTATGCGCCCCCAAAACATTAAATATTTCCAGATACAAAACAAAAATTACATACTTCAAAGTTCCCTGATGCAATGAAGTTACATAATTTGTAGATATAACAAAGATTTTTCTGATACAATTCACCGCAATTTCAAACGAAGATAGAAGTATTTATTTTGGCTAATTTTAGTGCCTAACGTGAATTGAGTCATAACTAACTATAATCTGCAAGCACAATCAAGCTGTTGGAAAGGAGGCATCCATGGCAATACCACAAAGACCTTCCTTAGCATCAACGTCTCGCTGCATCCTTATGTATCCTTCTTCTCCCCAAGAGGTTCCCCATGAATTCTTCACCAGCCAATACTTGGTCCCATCGCCGGTGGCGCCATAGCCAACAACTGTAACACCGTGGTCTAGATCAGTTCCGCACTTTCCTGTGAAAACACCACTCGAATAGAAGTGAAAATCAGCTCCGCTGGCATCAATTGCCACTGACACTGGTTGATTTGCCACAGCCTTTAATAATGCTGACTCGCTATCAGCTGTAACATTTTGATACCCACTGATTTGAGCTACATGAACAGCCTCCTCCTTTTTGTTACAAGCACCATCAGTTGCATCATAGGGGTAGTTTTTATCACTGTTGATGCCTTGGTTTTTCACTATAAATTCAAACCCACCTTGCATACTTCCGCCCTGGCAACCTTCATCCACTCCACCAGTGTCACAAGAGACCAGTTCTTGCACGGAGAGGCAAATCAATTCACCTGTAGTGATTGCATGGATGCCCTCTGTGGCTGCAACAGATGAGAAAGCCCAGCAACTCCCTATTTTTGGTTTTAATTAGTACTTTAAAACACAGTAATTTGAAATAAACGAGTACCATTTTGTAACCAAATTTTATAATGAATGTCTTACCACAATTGCCTTGGTCTTTGACGGAAGTAACAGCTCCTTTTTTCCTCCAGTCAATGCTAGCAGGCACAGATTTAACATTTTCATACATTAATGTTGGTTCTTTCATGTAACCGAGTGCATCAGGCCTCATGTATCCATTCCGGGAAGCCTTAAACTCTTTCTTGGTTTGATCCGCAAATGCATTAATGCTTAGCGTGTACGGTTTGCTTCCAGCTGCATTGAAAGATTGTATGTATTCAACATTATTCTTGAATATTTTAAAACGTCTTTCTTTCTCATCAGCATCCTTATAGACCTTTCCATGCTTTGACATCCATTGTTCATGTCTCTGACGCCATGGTAACTCTTGGAGCTCGCGGGATGTAGCTTGGGGTGCTGCAATGGCCAAAAGGATAAAGATGGCCGAGACACATAGCTTTTGGTACATTAAAGCCATAATCGAATAGGCAATGATTTTTCAGGATGTGCTAACTTGAGTTGCAATGCACTCAACCCTTGGTAACCATCGTTTATATACAGAATTATTTCTGATATAAATTCAATGACCAAATATTCTGCAATTGGGCAGCAGCCTCTAAACCGAACTCCCTGGCAAATTCCGTTTGATTTTGCTGGGTCGTTTGTGTCCGTGTAAGTTGCTCTTCTTCAAATTATGTACTACTTCCAGTTTCAGAGCTGTTGAAGAGAGCTAACCTGCAAAGTCAAAAGAAGCCAAGTCTTGATACGGAATTTACTGTTGAACGAGAAAATTGTATACAACTATAGATTGTAAATCAGAGAAAGTGATGGAAAAGTAAGATGAAGCCAAATTTGAGCTATTCACAGACATTAACAACAAATCCTTTATCTGTGTATCTCACAACATTTAAATACGATATAAGATGAATTGTTAAATAGTTTGTAAGATCTTAAACTGTTAAAAAATATTTTGGATTATTATTGAACTAGGATGTTACAAATTGTACAGGATAAGAGATAAATAGTCAAATAGCCGCCCAAACAAAGCATCTACTCTGTGATCAAAGTTTACATGGGGCACATTCAGTATAGGTGTTTCTCCATTAATAAAATCTATTCATTATTTAGTCAAGTCCCGTCCAAATGTGATTTGGCACTAGCGTGTAATATGAACCAACTATTTGTGGCCTAGAATGCATGTTTCTCCATTTGCTTCATTAATGTGTCAATCAACTTCTCTAGATGTAAATTGAAACTGGCTACCAGACTTTTTAGGCAGGGCCCTATACCTCGCAACTAAGTTGGTGCCAAACCTGCATTTCGTAAAGGGGGATTCATGGAAAAAGGTTACACAAACACGAAAATCTTACTAATGATGAAGTCGAAAAAGTCCCCTTGGTTACACTTCTGAATTCTTACAAAATTTTGAAGAAGCATAGGTTTGAGTACATCAGCTAAAGCCTTTGAGCTGACATATAATATAAAGTCCACCCCAGATGGACTATAAAATGCTTATTTATTTTGTTTGGTCCCTCTTGGTGGTCCTAAATTATCATCTAGAGTCATACTGCTTTATCCCACTGCCATTACTTGGGGAGTATTTCACTGTAGATCCTTTGATGATTCTACTGCTTGCCTGGTACAAAATGGCCTCACCCACACTAAAAACATTTCTTTTGCTCCCAAGCAGCATTCTTGACTCAACTGCATTACATGATGACATGATGTGAGAACTGACGGCTAAACATCATCTTTACATGGATTATGGATACATGTAAATATGCCATAAACACAATTGTTATATGCTTAGCTGAGTGCATCTGCACCTGCAATATACTCGTTTTAAGTCTGTTCCCAGAATTTATAATTCTTGAGAGTCTTCTTAAACAACTAGAGAGTAGCCATGATTACAACCTGATAAATGAAACTACCATAGCATTTTACTAGTCCCCTGAAACAACAGACAAAAATTGTAGGAGGAGACCAAAGTTAATCATTAAACACTGATAGTAAGATATAACTGAGTCAACATTCAGTAGAAGCATCGGCCCAAAATCACAACCACTTCCATTAATTTTATAAATATTTCTTTCCCTTTTCAACTCATTCTGTCATACATTGTTGCCATATATGTTCTATAGATGATATGTCAGCAACGATTTGTTTTCTCTAATTTAATATATGTTTTCAATTTTGGACTGGAAATTATTTTGTAACTTCTTCTAAATCTAGAAAAGAATACAAAACTAACAATCAATGAATTACATCCATAACTGAAATTCGAGGTTGACAATATGGAAGTTAATGATAAACTTCTGTATTTTAAAGTTGGAATGAAGTTTCTGACGTGACACGACGATGAGTTCTATTTGGAAAACCTAAAATTCTTCTAAATTTCCCTCTTTTAATCACTTGAAAGGTCTTAGAAAGCAACGAAATGTAAATGAGAACCGACAAAATAGCAGGCATATCGTCATGTTTGTTTGCTCGGTGTGCATTTCTTGTTTCCCAAACTTTCTCGTATAGGCTTGCCAATTTATCCGCAAGGGGAATTCGGGAAAAAGTATTGGATATACACAAAAAAATAAACGAGCACTCGTTATGGGGTATAAGGATCGATGGTTATTAAGGCACGAAGCTGGCGGGCAAGTTGAGATGGGGATCCATCGTAGAAGTGGAAATAGGCCGAATCAAATACAGTACAGTTCACCAAAAACGATTCCATCTCAAACATACAGCACAAGTGAAAAACTTTTACAGAAATATTATCCAGAACTTTCTTCCCAGCCAATCTTGGAATTTTGAATTCTTTCAACCATCTTTTGAATACCTGGGCATTTCCAATCTCACGTTCAACAATGGATAACAGAGGAAAGAAACTTTCCAGAGACCATAAAACAGCATAACTTAAAGAAGTGCAATGGCTGAATTGCTTCATATATCTTTTGCAAATAAACCTGCGTGCATCCCTAGAGGCTACTATTCAATACAATTTTTTTTTTCCTTTATTAAAGGAAGGTGTTTCCACTTTTTTCCATTTTGGTTGTCATTTTACGCTCTTCACCATATATTCTATAGGTGCTGGGCCCTCTGTTGCTATTATTAACATCCAGTTCTGCATCTTAATCACCTTCATCAGATTAGAGTGGTCAAAGAAGCAACTTTGAAGAATTATTTACACTAAGTTGAAACTCAGGCATCTAAAGAAGTTCCCAATCCGACTCACTGGGATTATGAGGTGGTGATCTCTTCATGTCCCCCATTAAATTAGTTTGCATTGAACTCCCTGCACATTGTTGATTGGAAGTAACATTATCCTGAAACAATGTAGCAAGTCGTTCATATTCCTGCTTTCTCCTGGATCTCATTCTTGAAGAAATGGCATCCTGAATCTTTTTCTGCATAAGAACGTTTAATTAAAGGGATTTGAAGAGAGAGGAAGAGACCGACAGACAGACAGAGCATAGGGGACATAGATAGATAAAAAGAGCACCTTGTAAGGCCTGTGTTTGTGTTCCTTGAGAGGAACAAAATGAAGGCCATCTCCGTTAACCAGAACACAGTTTTCCTCATCTTGAATATTATCAACCTGTTGAATGATTACCAAATCCTGTTGAAGAGGAATATTACTCTCAATCGTATTGGCAGTTGAGTCATCTGCTAGTCCTGCAAAAGTCACCTCTCACACCAGTTACTACATAACATGAAAAACATTTACATAATTAATAATAGTAAATAAGTTCATGAATAACTTAATGTTGATGAATAGATACTTAATGAAGAGAGATATTATTTGATACAGAAATAAGAATTTCATAGTAACTTAATGTTGATAATAACACAAATGAGTAGCTATCAAAGGTAGTATATAAACTTAACAAAAACTTTTTCTCTAGGCACATTACGACACCTCAAAGAGGGAAAATTCAACAGAGGCTGAAATTGAGTCATGGCTTATACAGCTGGAAACATTAAAGGTTTGCTCCTCTAGAAAAGGACATCATCATTCCTTCTCCAAAGCTGATGAAATATTATATTTTAAGTGGAGTTTAAATACCCTTAATAACCTCATTATTTATATATAAATAAGGACCAAACTGCAAGTTAAACGTAAGGTTGATGTACTTTCCCCTTTTCTACTGTTTCTCTCACCCTTCTCACACTTCTCTCCTTAGACCTTGGTTTGATTTTCAAATAAAGATTAGAGGTATTAATACAATACAAGTTATATCAATAAGTTCCTCCAACAAATTAAGTTACCAAGACACTAAGAACAATATTTTACACCATAAAAGGTAGTACATCCATTCAAAGAGAAAATTCAACCAAATATATAATAAGTAAGCATATATCTAGAATAAAACTAGATCCAAAAATTATTTAACAAAAAGCCCTATATATAATATCGCAAAACTTCAGAACAAATTATTAAAATGACTTTTAAAGTAGCCATTCGTATTATGAAGAGTGCTTTTAAAACTTAAACATAATGCACAGTAGCCTACAGGAAACTTTTTCCTTTATCTCACGGATGTGATGAATGAGACATATAGATACCTGGATTGCAAACAAGGATGATCTCATCAGGAAATTCAATGGGCTGAACATCCCTGTTCATAGAGGATACTGCCAGAGAAACCACTGCATCGTTCTTACAAATATCTGCAGATGCAACAAGAAAAGTTAAAAGAGGACCGTGGCAAGGAGAGGAAAACAACAGAAATAGGGCCTAGGAAATAGTCACCGTTTATTTCTGCTGATACATCATTACAGGAGGAATGAGCACCTGCAATTTCAATCTCATTACAACCTTGGTCATCAGTGACAACACCAGGTGTACCCTTGCTTGCATTCTCAAACTTATCAGATATTGCTTCTGTGCAGTTACACGCATTTACTTCAACTGTAATCGGGGTTGGACTTACATCTCTCTGGTTACATAATGCTTTTTTATTTTTATCTGATAGTTCAGAAAATATCGATGGTCGGTGATAATCTTTTTCTGTATGAGTGACTGCTCCATACATGTCCCTCAAAGACAAGTTGTCCTCTTTAGAGATTTTTTTCACACCCAGTCCAGATTTACGACAAAACCTATTACCATATTGCTGAGAGTAAGAGTCTGAGCATGTTCTTTTGACAGTGTTTTCAGAATATGGTTGGAATGAAGTATCTTCAATGTCAAAACCATGGAAAGATGGTACATCGTTTGCATCCTTGTCCAGATCAACAGTGGCATGCGAATCATTAGATTGCCCATGGTCAACCATCATAGCCTCTTCTTTCATAATTATTTTTGGCCTTTTATAGATCCCAATATCAGTATATTGTTCTGCAGGCAAGTTGGAGGTTGCTGCCCCTTTCACAAGATCCATAGAAGAAGGAGGAAGAAAATCTTGCACCACATCAGAATAGAACTTTTTGACACTTGCACCTACTGTCTGTGCTTGATTTTCAACATATTTAATAGTGTCCTGTCCCAAAAAGTAATATTGAAAAGGTGAGTTATCAGTTATCCAAGTCCCAGTTGGTTGGTCATATTACTTGAGATTCCAGATCAAATACTGAATTAACCTAGTGCTTTTGTTTTTTCAATCCAAAATTCCCCCAATCTTGGTTTCAAATCCAAGTTAAAGTCCCCAACCAAACCCTACAATCTTTGGGAAGCGGGAAACAATGGCCTTTAACCATGTAGGTGTTCATAAGGGGCTCAAAGCCTAGACCTTGTGGGAATAAACCATAGGCTTGGCCGCAAATAACTCCTCATAGCTTAAACTAACCTAGCTCTGAAAAATTACTGCCTGGTCATGAATCAACCAAACATGGTCAGCTATTCTGGCACTAAAACTGTTGGTCTAACAAAGATATAAAAATGCACTAGATTCCACCTTAACATATTTAGCTGCCTTCAATTTTGCAAGTTTGGGGGATTGAATTCATAAAGTCTACTTTCATATTCAAAAAAGTTTAGGCTACGTTAAGAGTTAAGAGGGGATCACCAAGAAGAGCATACCTGGTACATAACTTCTTCTACCTCCAAACACATAGCTTCAAACTTCTGGTATACATGTCCAACCCAAGCTATACCTTTTAGATCCATAGTGACCATGAATTAACCTGAGTAGAAGAGCAGTTATAGATTTTCTGCCTTTTTGTGGATAAAATAAAAGCTTCTTTGTCCGTAAGGATAAGCATTTAAAGCATAACTTTGTAATTTTCATACCTTCCCTAGAATTGAACATATGGTTGAAATAGAGTAAATAGCTTGAATAAGATATATTTGAAAGTCATGCTCATATGAAGCATAATGTACTTATTCCTTGTTCAGATTGCTTGTACTTTATTTCTTTAGGGGTCATAAGACCCCTGCTTTGCCAGTTGCTAATATAGATACAGCATAATCTAACAGTTTAAACTAAATAAACTCATTTATCAAGAAACAATAACATGATAGAGACAAATTTTTTCATCAGTAATCCAATGTTTTCAATCTACAGAGCTTCTACAAGTTGTTTGTTACTTTAAATATGATGTAAGCGCAGAATGGAAAATATTTATAGGTTCAATTTGATGTCCAAGAATTATTGTCAAGTAAAAGAAATATATTCTACATCTACACAATGCCTATATCAAATCTTAGAAACTCTAAGAGGGACAAAGCTAGCTGAGCGACTAAAGAACAGATAATAAACAAAATATCATTGCAATTTCAGATACACTCAAAGATTACCAATTAAATTGATGGCAAGATACTGCCGTCATTCAACAATCTAGCATAGCTTCCACACAATCAATCAACTCAGAAACAACTTATAATTCTCTCTATATTTTGAAAGACATAAAAAAACTGCTGTGAGTACTTGGGGACAAAAGTGAAATTTCAGTGGAAAACAATGAACAAGGTTAATTTATTAAAGCAAACAAAAGGATGGTTCTAATTCTTCTATCATAGCACCATTAAGAAACTTTCCGTCAGACCATTTGATTTTTTTTTTTTTAAAAAGGAAAAAAACAAAAAGAAAGAAAGAAAACGTAGATTTTTTATTAGGAAAAGAAAAGAAATAAAGTAGTTAAAAATCATAGTTCGCGGTATCCAAAACTGGTTGCAGCATTTGTATAGAGAAATGGGCATAAAAAATTATCGTTCCACTTACCCACCAAAATAATAATAAAGCTAAAGTAAAAGCAAAGAACTACAGTTGGAAAACGTCATAAAACAAAACCGGTTCTGCCTTCGAAATCGCAGCTCAAAACCAGAAGTTGAACATTTAGAGATTCAACTGGACGAACGCAGGATAAATATTCAATCATACAAAAACTCCAAACAATTTCCAGCACACCAAACTTCACCAAAACCCATTAAATTACACCGAGCAAAAGAGATAACTTTTAATTCATGAGCTAGCTCTGCCTATGTATGATAATTCAAAAAGAAAAAAAGAAAAACACTGTGCTAAACACCAGAAACAGACTCAAAAAACTAATCAAACACAGATATTATTATGATCAAGGAACAGATACAAACTTACAACTTAAATTAAAGAGACATAGAAGATAAATATTAAATTTTTCTATTGAAATGAAAGAATTAAAAAGGTGAACAACTTACGTATGGAGGGAGATGATATGAACTCACAAGTCATAGAAAGTTTAAGCTTAAAGAGAAGGAAGACCCAGAGCCAAGCCAAGGCTTAAAAAATGGCTTCTTGTTGCAAACAAAAGATAGCCAGACATAGGGAATGAGTTCAGTGCCTTCCGAGGTTCGGACACGTGTTGAGCTATAGTGTTGATCCCTCGAGTCGGGTTCTTTTATTGATAAAGCGACCCCCGTTTCCTTTTCGAAGAATCGGGTGGTTAGGTGGGTGGGGACCACAAAATTCTAAAGCACCTGTGGTTCTTGTTCATGGATGATGACATTGGGGTTGTTATTGGGCCCCGGACCTCATAGTATCCACTTGCTATATGCCACTTGTAGGGCGGAGGCGTATCAAACTGACTTTCAGCTTAAAAACTTATTTGCTTCAGTTTAGTTTAATTTAAATTTTAGTACAATTTGAATTAAAAATTTTAATTTATTTTTTAAATTAAATCAAATTTAATTTTAAAAGTTTGACTCTAGTGATATTTAAAATATTTGGTATGTACGGCTTAATTTAATTTGATTTTAAAATTTGTTATAAATTAAATTAAAACATAGTTTAAAAAACCTTCAAATCAAACCAAATTAAATTAAACGAAAAAAAGTCATAAATTTTCAATAATTTAATTTAATTTTACAATTTAAATTAAATTATACACATATGTTATAAATATAAAAATATGATAAAAAATAAATTATATTATATTAAACTTTGATATGATATCATTAAAATGAAAAAAAGGTGTTTTTATTTATTCTCAATATAAGGACTAGATTCGAGCCGCTGGAGCTCACTTAAGCTCAAGTTCAGTTTGGTTCGCATATAGTTGAGTTCCAATTAGAACTCGAACTCATTGAGCTCATGAAAGCTAAACTTGAATTCGGTCCGATTTATTTTTCGTTATTAAAACGATGTTATTTTAATACATATTAGTCAAAACAACATCATTTTATTTCAAAATTTTTAATTAAAAAATCTAATGAATAGCACGAGCTCAGCTAGAGTCGGCTCATTTCGGACTCATCCGAGCCAAGCTCGAGCTCGACCTCGAACTGACTCGGTTCGAGTCTAACCCTACTCAATGTCAACAACACTTCTCACTATTAATTTTTCTTTTTATAAAACATATTTTTAAATTAAATAATAAAACTACGTATATTTATTTTACGTATATAAATAAACATATACTTATTATATTATTATATAATTATGTGATTTTAAATTAAAAATAAAGTAACATCCAATTAAATGATGATACCTACAAGTGTATATACAATTATATACTCCAAATGGATGCAAATAGTATTGCTCTTAAATTAAATAATACAAACATCTTCCATCTTTGCTATCTCTATCTCTATATTTGTAACCTAAACTTTCAATTCTCTTTTTTACTTTTATTTAGACAGGTCAAGGAGGGCCAAATTGACTTACAGAATAACTAAGCCTCCTTATTTTGACCCAATTTATAAGGGAATTCACTATTGTAACAAATTATGTCAGACCCAAATAAAGAGTGATCTAACATGACCTACAAAAAATTATTAACAAAAAAGCTTTAAGTGTTTATAGTTTCGCAACAAAGAATAAGAGAAGCCATGCCATTGCAACTTGGTTGACAGTGCGACTTTCCATTAAGGGCAGAGGTGGGTGAGGGCAGTTAGAAGACTTTCTGGATTAACTTTATGAAAAGAAGCTTGCGTGAGGATTTCGGTGTTAATGAATATGAGTTTCTATTGGTAGGTGAATTTTATCCAAGTTATTTGAGTTTATATCGTTGTTCGTTTCAAATAAATTGACAAAATTTTAATTTATTGATATCAAATTGAGCTCGAGATCAACACCATTTTAATATTGTTGTACAATGACTAACCTCATTGGTTATTTTTCTTCTCTAGTATTAGTGTTTACCAATAGAATAAGTTAAATTCGATCTTAAACGAACATTTTATATTATAATTACACTTGAATTTACCCTTTGTTTAATTAAAACTGAATTCATTCCTAATTTTTAAGCAACCAAATGAACTAACTAATAAAAAAACTCTATATCTTGAACTTCCTTTAGCCAAATTTTTAAGTTTAGATTTAATTTTTTAAAAAATAATTAGTAGAATATTTTCAACCATATAGGAATATATAATTTTACAAAGGATAATTTTACAGTGGTGGAACTAGATGTCAGGCAAGTAAAATTACAACTAACCCATTTTCGGCCAAAAAAATGTCTAATACCGCTAAAACATTTCGTTCAATACTCAAGATTTCATCTAGATGAACAAAATCTATGTTGATCAAACCTGATTGAAATCTATTTGGCCAACATTTTTTCTATCGATTAATAGATAGAACAATGATATATACCCTTATTTTTTGTATATAAATATATACAGGTATAGATATATTATCATATAATTAAATGTTATCATATTATTAATTTAAAACCACTCAATTATATAATAACATATTTATGTATATATATTTATATATAAAAAATATGTATTTATAATTTTATCGTAATTAATAATATAAATGGGATTAATTAATTGTCAAATCTATAATCATTTTGTTATACCTAGACATCAACAAAGTAGTCTCAGGAGTCAAATGGCATTTTTGCATTTGTACTTGATCCTATCTAGGAAAGCAACTTAGCAATTGGCATCCGCTTACGACAGCACGTGCTTCTCATTTTCAATTCATTTTAAAGGTTTTTTTTGTTTTTCTCATTAAAGGTGCCAGTCTTGAAAGCTCAATTTACCTAAAAATTGATCATTCAAGCAGTCATGAACACACTAATTATGTCCAAGCACTGCACGATTTAGTAAAAACATTGATAGGCTGTGAAGTACAACAATCCACAAATGGATGCTGTAATACAGAAATCAAAAGGCCTTCATCTCTTCTGCCGTTCTCTTGTTGTTCAGATATCTTTTATACAATTTAAAGCACGTTATAATCACGGCGGTACAATCATCTACTTAAGCGACCATTCATAAAGAGTATGACAAAAAGATATGTAATGCAAAGAGGTAGATGGAGGGATACTTCGTGTGATCATGTAGAGCTGATTGAAAATCATACGCCTGTGCTCTTTTCTGGAATCCAATACCTATAAAAAGCATGCAGAAGGCGACCACCTACAAGAACTCCATCATGTTAAGATGAATATAAATTAAAAACAAAAAGAACAATTATTTTATGGAAATTTCCTCCTCAAATTTAACATGATGCACTTTGAAGGAGTAGGGCGGGTGGTCATAATACATGGCACAATGGTGATGCCATGTGAAACAGGTTTGATCATGGCAGATTAAAGTTTGCAGGAAGTCAGAAACATGGAACAAAAATCAACAAGATATGAAGAACCTAAGCCCGTAAAACTGTATCAATAATTTAACGTATTGATGTAGTTAAAATAGCACAGAAAACACAAACATAGAAAGTATACAAACAATAGACTCTGCTTAACCATCGAACATGGAAGAAATTAGAAGCTTCAATATTTATGGAATATCTAGATTATGGCAGAGAAAATCATGCAACACAATTTGTAGTTTTGAGTAGCAACCTGTATGAAGCTGCGCTATTCCTTGTGGTATCTGCAGAAACAACATGCAAAATGCAGTAGCATCATAACCACTGACACAAATACCATAAATAAATTCCGAAGGATTGAACTCAAAATAAAAAGAGGAAAAAAGCATGCTTAAAGAATTTGATATACCAACATAAATATTATCACAATGAGCCATCAAATCACATGAAAAAGTACTAACAGATTAGGATGCAGCAAACTCACTAGTGGATAATGTTAAGACCAACAAGGTGGTCTATGAATGAATCAAAACACCAAATGAAAGCATCTTAGCTTCATTATGTAAACAAACCAACACTACAAAAGACATACAAGCAGACAGTTACTTCTTATAATATGAAGTAAAAACATGTTACTGTTGAGAAAATTTATCGCAAACTTAGACCACATAGGTTTGTTAAGAAGAACAAAATGAGTGATTATTTAACAAAAGAATCATGATTGATTATGGATGTGTGCAGAATAAAAGAAACTGATAGAAGACTACATTGTAACATGGATATTTTAACAGCCATGACATCATTGAACCGCCATTGCTTCATGCGAAAAAGGATAAATAGGGCAGCCCATGACACTTGGAAGAGAACAAGCTCTAAAGCTTCAGTTTCTTCGCGGTTTCATTTTTTTCTCTTCCTCTTTCTCCATGATCCAGAGAGATTTTCTTTTTTTTTTTTTTTGGTCATAATTGAGGAAATTTTAGTTCAGTGTTAGGATTAGATGGTAATATAATGAAACTAGAATGGCCCTTTCGGGGATTATGAGATTCATCAGAACACGAAATGATAGAAGAACGTCCTTCTCAATTTCTTGCTCAAAGACAAAAACTATGGCAGTAACAGAAATAAGTCTAACGCCAAAATAGACGTCTGTGATCTTGTATAAGTCAATGAAAATGATGAAGTTGTTGCTTCATTCCCAAGGAAGGGACAATACCATCTGAACAAACAACCGGTTTTACTTTATCCTAATTTTTTTATCATTACTAATTTAAAAAAATGAAGGTATCAACCTCTATGAGAACTGAGATGTGTCTTCTGTTATTTTCTTAATAATAAACTCCACCTCTAATCAACAAACATTCTTCGATTTATTTTTAAAAGACTTCATCGCAGGGAAAGTAAAAAAGAAAACAGGTAGTGGGTCAAAGGTAATTATGTTACATACAACCTCACAGAAAATGGAGTATGCTGCAGAGAGAACATTAACTTGTTAATGTGGCACACTTGCTGTCACGGTTCTGTGCCTAGGGTCGGTGAGAACTGATTTTATATTTACAAACCCAACTTCCCTCATTCTTCCTTCCAGATCAGTCAGGAAGTATTCATCTAGAAATGGCTCGGTGCTCTTCATTAATGTAAACAACACTGGAGGCAGTTCCTACAATAAAACCCATGTCAATGTTTCAGTAATTATCACTTCCATCACATGTTTAATGGGTTCCAAGTTGTTGTCTCAAAACGTAGGCAATCTGAACGCAAACTTCCATTTAATTAATGTTTGTGCCAAAATATACTAAAGCCAGATCAGTGGTTGAGTAAAAGCACCATACCTGAAGAGTCTTTGACTTTGGCTGCACAAGAAGCAAATTGATGCGTCAGTTGAGTGAAAAATATATATATCATGTTTAAAGACGCAGGGTCACATTAATTTACTGCAATATCATTCAAAGCAATGGTGCCTCCAGGTCGAAGCAGCCGAAATGATTCCCCCAATAAACCAATTATTGCTCGTTCAGGACATTCATGGAGCTGTATACATCAGGAGAGTTAGATTCTAGTTTGAGAACAATGACTAATGAGCAAAAGTTAAAGGAAATGATGCACAAAATTTTCACTTAGAAGAGGAGAACAAAACATGTAAAAGCTAGAGAATAAACAGGTAGCACACATAGGTGAATACAAATTTTCTGATCTTAAGCCAAGGAAGATGAAGAGCCCTATTAGCAATCCAGAGTTCTAGTCCAATGATCTATAGTTCTCATTTGCTGAAAGAGGCAAACATTTGAGCACACTTCACCTCAAAAAAGAAGAAAGACATATATGTTTGAAGAGTTCAAATCTCAGTCATTACAACTTAAAAAGTACATACATCCTTACACTGAAGCCTAGTATAACACTGCATTATTTCCTTGTTCATCACTACTATTGATCAAAGGCAATAAGATTTACTGAAATCAACCAATTGCACTTAATAAGTTCAAGATAAGCACTGGAGAGTTAAGCAGAACTTATAAACTATTAGTTAGACCTCCTGTTCATGCTATTAAGTGCACTGTTCAACTTTCAGAACATATCGGCATGCTGCTATAAAGTAAGCAACAAATTAGCATGCAATCATGGAAGAAATAACTCATGCTTGGGCCTCAACTCATGATTTCTATTTAATGCTGTTCATGACATGAGCTAATGGCATATTTGACTCCTACGTGAGTTACAACATTGGATGATAGCATATACCACATAAGATAGGGAGATAAGGTCATATGATTTAGAAGGCAAGCCTGTGTCTTCTCCATTTGCATGTATCCAGCTGATTGGATTCTTTCTTGGGGTTCCTCTCTTGTCCTTATATTGTGCTACAGCAAGAAAGTAAGGTGACAGATCTAGCCCCTGCAGGAAATTGCTTTGAGACATGAAAAAGTGAGATATTGCACATTAAAGACTAAATGAACTTCAGTCATCAAACTTTCTTATAAAATTAATTCAACTAATGTCTAAGATGTTATGGGACTAAAAAGTGACTTGATAAAAAAAATTTCACCCACCGTGACTTTAGCAGAAAGGAAGTATTGAGCAAGAAATCTTGTGCTCACACCAACAGAGCATCCAATATCTAGAATGTCTCTGATCTCACCACAATACTGTTGATGATGTAGTTTGATTGTTTGAAGCCAATTTCCACGCATTATACAATTTGCTTCATCAACTGAAGAAGCAAATGGTATTGCTCGTCTTGTCATCGACAAGTCTGCAGCCTCTGCTTCTGCTGCAGCCTACCATTCAACATGCAATTTGAAAGAAAAATTGTTTATTCTAAATTATATTATTTTCCACTAAATATTGTTTATGATTTAGTTCATTTATGCAATCATCATTGAAAAATATTGTCTCAGTTAAATTATTGCAACTTAATGAGAATTGGTACAAGTTATTTTCTGCAAGACTAAAAAAAGGTGCCTGAAATATGGCCTTCAGAAAAAGTACTACTAGATAATTGACTAGAGGTACATACATATTTACTTCATCCATAAATTTCCAAGTAATCTAATGTCTAAATAGGATTAATAATAGAAGGGACAACATGCATAATTTAAAGCATGAGCTGCACAAATACTCTGCAAACAACATAGAAGTGCAAGTCCAAGTGTGTTATTGTGAATGTGTTTTCCTTAATCGCCAAAATGACAAAAGAACAAGTATCTCATCAGGTTTTAGATGAAGAATCGGTTTAGCACTTACCAGCCATGAAAGATTGCCTTCATCATATGCATGAAAAGGATTCAGATAGTCTGTTCAAAAAGAGCACATAATCAGAATGAGAAGAATTATGCAACAATAAGATATCAGTAAAAAGGAAGAGCAGCAGTTTTACAAATACCAGGAAAAGTTTCAATAGCATTACAAATTACAATTTATATCGCTCAATAACTAAACAAAAGAAACAATAGTGTCGAACAGTAAGGATTAATTACTCATGGTTAAACAATTATAACAATTCCTGAAAATAGATTGTTAATCACTCCAATTTCTAATTAATTGCTTTAGAAAGTGTTTTTTTTTAATATTAAATTATTTATTATAATAAAACAAAGAAATTAGAAATGAAGAAATAATCACATACAATCTGGGTACACAATGGAGGGATTTTGAATGCTCTCCATCTCCTTGTAAACATCTGACTCCAAAATTTCTTTGCTCATTTCCCGCCAAGGAATGTTATTTTTTTCAGCTGTACTGCGTACACCCATAAATTCAAGTGTAAGGATAAACAATATAAATAACCATATTAACAGTGATGAAGCCACAGTGAAAGAGGAAACCTGATGAGAACTTGTCTGGCGCCAGACTTGAGGACTGTGTAGATGGGCTTGACAGAAATGAGAGCTGCAACAAGACGAGAGAGAGGCGTCTCTCCTGCCCACTTGGGTCGTTCCAGCTGTCCCTCCTCATACGCTGCCACGTCCCACGATGCCGTCATCTGCACAATCATCAATTCTTTTTTCCTTGTTCTTCTGGCTCTTGCATTATTTCCACTTGATAATGAGGATGCAATGGACAATTTGTGGATTGGAGCACACAAAGCCATTTCAGTTGTATAGAGACAGAATCCAATACAAACTCCAGATCGCAGAACTAGATTACACAGTACAGGGAGATTGCCACGTTGTCTTCTGTATCTACAACAACCTATAATATAGTGCCACGTGGATAAGTAAGATTTTGTCTTCCTCACTATCTCTCTTCAAGTAAATTTCAGAATCTAATTGCATAAATGAGAACCAACTGTGAATATTATATTAATTAATCCAGTACAATTTGCATTTTAAGGAGTTGATCCTCTAACCAAATTGATGCAGAGTTGATCCCTGCATCTTCTAGAGCACAGGCTTAGGTTTGCAGATCACACTATTCCTCGGCATGTTAAATGTGTTTGAGTTTGCCATTGACGTGACAGAAGCTGTGGTCATAAATACTAAAGCGAACTAGAAGAGGAATATGAATCTGTCACTAAAAATCCCAATTACCTAGATATTGCTGAAGAAACTAGAACATGTTACTCCAATAATCCATTCATGGAGGTTTTAATACTCGTCTAGAGATTCTCCAAGAATATTAGCAGAACAAACAGCTCTTTGCTGCAAGAGTATTACAATCCATACTCGCTGGTATTGTGCTTGGGACTGTACTTATAAATGCAAGCAACGATCGCAAGAAATTAAAGCTACAGACTCAAGTGGGATTTTTCGCTTTCAGCCTCGCCTCTCTGTTGTCATCTACAACAGAAGGCCTGCCAATTTTTTAACAAGAGAGGAAATTTTTTAGGAGAGAAACATCAAGAGGAGCTTATAGAGTTTATTTCTTATGTCATATCAAACACCCAGGGGTTCCTTCCTTTCCTATTGATCGCGACTCTTCTTTAGACCATTCCAGTGTACTGGCTAGTCGTACTTGGGAGAGAAAAAGATGGGTTTCTTCATTCTCACTGGTTGGTAGTATCAAGATTATATTATCCTAGATAATTGTATATTTGTTGCATACATTGCGTTTCTAATTTCTGTATAGCTTCCTTGCCTTTCAAAAGCTATCACTGTATACATTTTGTGGAGTTTGACTGAGAATCCTTTTTCGATTTATTCATCCAAGAGATCGAGTGATAATTGAAATTACATCAACTGGACAGAATAGCTTTGCTGTACTGTCTATGATGCACATATTGCTGAAGATCGCTCACTAATCTACCATGAAGGCACAAGCCATTGATACATTTGAAACTCCCTAAAGCAAAATAAGTACATCAGAAAACCATTCATTGTATCACCGCCCTGTATACCAATGCACATGGACAGAAGAAACTATACAAATAGAAATGCAAACCACCACTACGAGATCATATGCTCACCAGAGATCCCCTGATGAAGACAACAAGGAAGAATCAAACGAAGAAACTCTTCTCCTCTTGTTTGAAAGTCCAGCTCCCAAAAGGAACTCCTCCGTGGCTGAAAATTTGTCAAGGACAGACATAAGTGCCTGGTGAACAGACTTCACAAGAGACTGGCAAACTTCAGTATTTTCAAAGTTCTTCTCTTTACAGCTAACCAATACAATAACATTCTTCATCCTGCCTCCCAATGTTGCGATCTCTGCCTTCACTATCATCAGATGGAGAGCATCAAGCTTTTGTCTTAAGTCGGAAAGAAGTCCTGGTTTATAGTTGCAACACAGAGATGCCTTGATTGAATGAGGGGTTCCGTCAAGTCCCTCCTCCAGCTGTTCAACTTTCACTTCATCAATGTCTGTTGGTATGAGAAAGCCTTCAGTAGCTTCTGTGGCATTCTCTTTCAGTTCTTTTAACTGGTTGATAACCTCAGTCAGCACAGTAGCTTTATCCATCTAAAGTTCAGATTGGCAGAACCAGCCAAACAATTTTCATTAAAACCACAAAAAAATTAAGAGATCTGCAATTTAAACAGCCTGATTCATATGAGAAAAGACAATCCCAATTTCATCGAATCTAAACTTAAAATCAGAAGAAACCATCATTACCAAATTAACTTATTATAAACAGCTATGGAAACTAATCAAACAGCTAATATTACCTTATGTGCACCAGGTATTAAGCTCCTAAGCGAATCAAGATGCGCATTAATCCTCCTTCTCCGCCTCCTCTCTGCTTCGATATGATTCTTCAAAGCCGTAACACTTCTCTCCACTGGGACTTCTTTTCTCTGCAACTTCACATTAGCTTCCACAAGCTCTCCTCTCTCACAATCCAAAACCAACGACGAATATGAAGATGACCCATTTCTAGCTCTCCCTTGCAACCCATTGTTCACAAATAACTCATCACTTACACTCTTAATAACATTGCCATTCCTACACGACCCCCAGGAGTAAGGATCCATGACTAGCAGTCTAGCACCAAACAAGGAATAAAAATCCAAACTTCAAGAGGGCAATGGCCAACTGGGTTAGTTTAGTGCTTTTGCGTATACAAACGATGAAAGTTAGGTCCAGAAAGAAGAAAGAAGAGGTAGATCTGAGAGTAAGGATCTGGTGATTGTCCCTACAAAAGCAGAAAGTCGAGGTAAGTTTTGCCAGTTTGTGATGTAGAAGACCGAGTCATGTCATAAAACTTAGCCGGGTAAGAAGATTGAGACGATGTTACGGTTGACAAACGTATCAAATTGATATCACATATCTAACTTTTTCCCATTTTTATGAATTTTGTTTGTCTAGTTGTCGTTCAAATTGACCTCGACGCTCACAAAGCTTGAATTTCGATTTGTCGTTATTGGATTGCTGGAATTGGAATCAGCAATCAAAAGTTAGGGAAATGAGAAATTTGGTTGGGACTCTTGATCTGATCATCGCTTTAAAGGAACCAATTACAATAGACAGTTTAACAACCCCATTGTGGTGGTCCCCCGCATGTTTCAATGCTTACCAATAGTTTTAATGTGAACAAAGACCTATTTCCCACCTAAGTTTAGGTGTATTTTAAAAGTACACTTATAAAGTTTGAAAAGTCAAAAATTTTACCTATTCGCTTAAAATCTCAGTTAGGGTTAAGGATAAAACCATTATTTAACAAAAATTTTAAAAAACTAAAGTTTTATTATCTTTACCTCCCTCAGTTTGAAAATCTCACAATTTTTCTTTTACTCAGTTTAAAAAATCAGTATTTTTTCCCTAGGGTTTGCAAATCATTGTCAAAAATGGCGAACTTTGTCCTCCCGACTAATCTTTCCTTATTGATCAAATCTCAAACACTAGAGAACTAGATTTCCTCCGACAAAGACGAAATCATTTTCATTAGAGTGTTTTCATCTCGAACGAAGATGACTGTTGGAGGTCTCAGAGAACTATGTCGTTTTCGTCTGAGACCTCTGACGATCATCTTCATTGGAGGAAATTGGATTCTCTAGTGCTTGAGATTTGATTGATAAAGAGAGATAAGCCATAAATGAGAGCCAATGTGGTCGAAGACGATCGTCTCTGACTATGATTTGTAAACCCTATGAGAGAAATATTGATTTTTCAAACTGAGGGAGGCAAACGAATAAAATTTTAGTTTTTAAAATTTTTTTTATTAAATAACGGTTTTACCTCTAATCTTAACTGAGTTTTTAAATGGATGGGTGAGATTTTTAACTTTTCAAATTTCACGGGTATGACTTTGAGAATACACCTAAACTTGGGTGGAAAATAGTCCTTTGGCCTTTTAAAGAAGACGAAGTGGCTTGCAGATAAAATGTTAAGTTTGTCTCGGTGGTTTTTTCTTATTTAAAATAAGCAAAATGACAGTTTAGGTTATAAATGATAAGAGTTTCTATATAAAAGAGTATAAATTAAATCTCTTTTAATGATATATAAAAATTTATCTAGTTCAGTAATTGAAAAGCTGGTTATTGGACCTATGATTTATCTTATTTGGTATAGTTTGTTCGACTCCTAAAAGACGATCCAATTTGAGTAAGGTTCCTCTAGACAAATAAACACCTTTGATTATCATATGAATACGGTCATATGACTATTTCCCAACCAAGGTTTGATGAATGACAAATTCTTGTCTTTTATGTTTCGAAAAGCCAATTTTTTCATCTGTCTATTAAATCAACTGTTCATTTTAATTATCGAGAGATATTTACGTTATTTTGTCTAAATATCATGATATAAAGTGTAAGTGTCAATTTTTAAAACTTATTAGGGGGCGTTTGGTTGGGAGATTTTAATATTACCTTGGTAATCTATCTTTTATTCTCTTGTTTGGTTTGTCGGTAATAAAATATTACAGTATTCTTCTATTACCAATGCTGACGTGACAGGTAATATAGGTGGTAATCTGATTACCACCTTTACCTTAGGTATTTAAATATTACTGAGGTAATCTTGAGTTTATTATAATTATATTATTATTTATTAATTTTTTTAGATAAAAATAAATTTATTTTTAATTAATATGACAAATAATATAAAAAATATATAAAAATAATTATATTTAAGGGCATTTAAGTAAAATAATTTACTAGTAATCTTTTATTACCTTTAACCAAACACAATAATTATTTATACCTATCAAATTTTATCAAACATAGTAATCATTTATACCTAGTAATCTTTTAAGTAATCTATCTTCAAGATAATCTTTCTATTTTGGTAATAAAACATTACTCAAACCAAACGCCCCCTCAGGGGTAAATGAATAGTTTCTTTATCTTATATTGAAAATTATCATATAAACATCACATATTTTAAAGGCCAAAGGACAATTTCCCACCCAAGGTTTAATGAAAAGACAAATTCCCACCTATTAACTTTCAAAAACCCAAATACCTACCCATTTACTGTTATGAATATGGGTAAATTTGTTATTTAACTAAAAATATTTAAAAAATAAAATACTATAACGTTTTTCCCCCACTCAAGATTTGAAAAATTGTCATTTCCCCACTAGGGTTTCATTCATTCTCTGATGACATTCTCCGACCGACCTTCCGTCTATTGACACTCCCTCTAGCCTCCATGACAAAGACGTGATCATGAAAAGGCCACGAAGATGACAATTGGAAGAAACGTCGTTGAAGATCCGTCACGCAATGGATCGTCTAGAAGCAATGTTTGACGCTAACAATCCCTAACCAAGATTTAGGGTTTTAGACTAGGAGGAAGAAAAAAGTTGGCAGGGAGAGAGAATGCGATCGGAGACTACGAATTTTGCCGTCTCTAGTGATAGTTTCAAAATCCTAGGGGAAAAAAGTGATTTTTCAAACCTTCATGGGAGGAAATCAGATTTATAAACTTAGGGGGAAATAAATTATTTTTTATTTTTTATAAAATGATAATTTTACCCTTAATTATAACAATAAATAGATAGATATTTGGGTTTTTAAAAGTTAACAGATGGAAATTTGCCTTTCATTAAACCTGGGGCGGGAAATTGTCCTTTGGCCTTATATATATATATATATATAAATACTCTTATATAAAATTTATTAATTTTTTCAAGGGTGTAACTGCTTAAGAGTATATTAAAACATAACACTTTTAAAAATACCAGCAAACTTTTTTAAAATTTGTGAAACCCCCTAAAAACTTTTTATCATCACCCATCACCACTAAAATTTCAAAATTATAATTTAATTCAAACATATGGTTAAATTTCATTGACACATTTATTTATATTTATATTAGTAATTTTTTTATTTTAATTGAAATTTATATAAATTAAAGATATATAAATTATTAAATAAAAACTTGGGGGTACAATGTTATTTAATTACAGAGTTTTTTTTTTTTGTATTTTCAATATTTTTATAAAAAATTAACACATTTTTTTAATAAATTTAACATATGAATCGAAAATTGATTTTTTTAAATTTAAAAGATGAAAATTTGTTATTTTATCAAATTTTAGGTGAGAAAAATCATTTGGCCTATATAAATAATAAAAAGAATTCTCGCAGAGAGTAGTTTAAATGACAAAAAATATATTTTATGTATAAGAGGATATAGATTCAAGTTTTCTCTAGTAATATATCAAAATTAAAATTTTGATTTCTCTAATTTAATAGTTATGTGGTTACTCACTGAACATAAAATTAATCTTATTTGATGTAATTGATTTTAATCACTATTTGTGAAATACTGTTCAAAGTACATAGGAAATTAATATGTTCGATTACACCCTACGAATGCTATCTATTTGAACTTTGTGTAATGGATAATGAAATTAGAATAAAGATGAGATGATATTTTCCATATTATGCAAGAGGGAATGGTTATAACTAAATTATGTAAACATATGTGATGTCGTAGATGTATTTGGTCCTCGTCGACTATTATTATATATATATATACAAAATTTACACATAAATTAAAAGAGTAATATTATATGTATTTATTTTTTATATATAATTTATGTATATAAATTATATATTATTAAATAATTAAAAATTTTAAATTAAAAATAAAATAATATTTAATTATATAATGACATATTATTTATATACATAAATTATATTAAAAAAAAGAATATATATATAATTGCTGAAATTAAAATAACATCAATTCAGCCTTTTTCCTGCCTTTAAAAGTCAATTTATAATTTTCTGGGAATTATAATATTCCAACACTAATAATTATTTTGGTGATTGGTTAAAGATTTGTAGGAATTTTATAGCGTAATACAACCGCTAATCCACCAATCACAAACCAAGATGCCGCGGCTAATCGAGCCTCAAGCATACAATAGTTAGATTCAAATCGAATCAAATTTAAACTTAATTTGATTTATAAAAATAAAGTTTGAGCATTGAGCTCTCTACAAATACGCTCGAACTCAGTTCGAACTTGAATTTTAATTAATTTTTTATTAAAATAACGTTATTTTAATATATATTAGTTAAAATAATATCATTCTATATCAAAATTTTTTATTTACGAGTTTGATACGCAGCTCAAGTTTAAAGTTGCAGGCTCAGAGCCCATTTAAGATTTACTCATTTTGATTCGAACAAGTTTGGGAAAAATCCAACCCTACTCCCCTATAAATATTTCTCAGAAAATTACCTTTATCTCCTCTCCAATTGTCTATTTGTACCTGCCTCTTCTTCTCCTTGGTGGTCACGAATGGCGGCGGCAGCTTCAGCATCCTTCTCTCCTGCTCTCTCAATACCTGCAACCTCTTCATCTAAAACCCTAAAACCAGTTTTTACATCTCTCAAACTAGGGTTTCTCTCATCGTCCTCTAAGTCATTGAGAGCTATGAAAGCTACAGCCGGTGGAAATGGTGTCAGTGCGGGGTCAGCTCTTGGTGCGCGCATGGTGTCGATGCCGACGATTAAGACTCCTACCTCTCTCGATTTTGAGACCTCTGTCTTCAAGAAAGAGAAAATCTCTCTCGCCGGCCATGATGAGGTATAATAACTCTTTCAGTTTTATTTAGTTTTATGATTGTGCTTTGAGATTTGATAAATGATATTAATTTATGGAATATTTTAACTTTTTAGTACATTGTGAGAGGAGGAAGGGATTTGTTCAAGTTACTGCCCGATGCATTCAAGGGAATTAAGCAGATTGGCGTCATTGGTTGGGGTTCTCAGGTCTCATTTTGAACTTTTTTTCTTTGTTAATCAGCTTATTACTCGGAAGACGCTTTCTTTTTTTTGAGGATTTACATTAAATTAGTGTGGTGAATGCTGGAACCTTGTCAAGTACTAGTAACTCACCTATAGTTATAGAAAACACTGAGTCTATAGGATGATTGATGAATATATAAATTTTGAAAATGTATTGTAAAATAATACAACCGAAATATCTTCCCTCTAGATGATTGATTGTGGCTATCTTATTCTGCTAATTACAGCCTCCTTACTTTTTATTTCCTTTCCAGGGACCTGCTCAAGCTCAGAATTTAAGAGATTCCCTTGCAGAAGCAAAGTCTGATATTGTTGTCAAGGTGATCACTAATTGCATTTTACTTTGATGGATTATTCATTAGTTTTTGGTTTGTTGGCTAATTAACTCCCTGTGCTGTCTGAGTCAATTTTTGTTGTCTGAATCCATTTATCATATCATTTGGTTGCGTTATACTCTGTAGATTGGGCTTAGGAAGGGCTCTCGTTCTTTTGCTGAAGCTCGTGCTGCTGGCTTTACTGAAGAGAATGGAACTTTAGGTGATATATGGGAAACTGTATCTGGCAGTGATCTTGTTTTGCTGTTGATTTCTGATGCTGCACAGGTTGGTTTAGCATACTTTTTATTTGTGTTAAAATGTTGGCTGAACTTGATTTATAGGACTGAACATTTCCTGGGTGTTTTCCTGTTTCCATATTGGTTATCATGGTGCATACACATGTACATATTGAAATTACCGAGACAATGGGGGTGGTAATAGCAATTTAGCAAAGATAGCTTCTTTTTTTTTTGTAACATGCTTAGTTTCTTTGGCTGGTTTTACAGCCAATTTGTTTTGTTTCTTTATATGAAATGATTGAAATTCTATCTGAAACTAGAGAACTTTTGAGACTCTATACTTGCCTCCTCTCCTTATTTTAGCAGAACTAAAAGAACTTTGTTTTCCTATTCTTGAAAGATTCTACTATTCTGCTCATGATGGTGTTATGTTCTGTCATTTATTTTCTGTTGTGGGGATCTGATTTAATATTATGTTACAGGCAGACAACTATGAGAAAATCTTTTCCCACATGAAGCCAAACAGCATCCTTGGACTTTCCCATGGATTTCTTCTTGGGCATTTGCAGTCAATGGGACTTGATTTCCCAAAAGATATTAGTGTGATTGCTGTGTGTCCCAAGGGAATGGGCCCGTCTGTGAGGAGACTTTATGTTCAAGGCAAAGAGATTAACGGTGCTGGAATTAATTCCAGTTTTGCAGTCCACCAGGTTTGCTCTCCATCACTCATGGGATTGCAGTGTTTGTGCCCATGTAAGCAATTTTGTATAACAGACCATTTGGTTCTGAATTCATGTTTGCAGGATATTAATGGTAGAGCCACTGATGTTGCTCTGGGATGGTCAGTTGCCCTGGGTTCTCCTTTCACATTTGCTACCACTTTGGAGCAGGAGTACAGGAGTGACATCTTTGGGGAGCGGGGTGCATACTTCTTCTAGACCTCTTTTTTTTTTTTTAATGGTAAACTAAACTTAATTGTTTATTTCTGACATTTGTTTCATTATGGGTTATAGGCATTTTACTTGGTGCTGTTCATGGAATTGTGGAATCGTTGTTCAGAAGGTACACTGAAAATGGAATGAGTGAAGATCAGGCTTACAATAACACTGTTGAGTGCATAACAGGAATTATATCAAAAACCATCTCAACTCAGGTAGCTTGAGATAACATTGTAGAATATGTTTTCCCTGCACACATACAAACAGTTGTTTCTTTGCTTTGATGGTGTCTTCCATAGTGTAACCGTTTCCAATTATCTATCTTCTGTTAACAGGGTATGTTGGCTGTTTACAACTCCCTGTCTGAAGAGGGAAAAAAGGATTTTGAGACTGCTTATAGTGCCTCATATTATCCTTGCATGGACATCTTGTATGAGTGCTATGAAGATGTAGCAAGTTGTAGTGAGATTCGCAGTGTTGTCTTGGCTGGGCGTAGGTTTTATGTAAGTTCTTACCATACTACAACTTGGATCAGTTTGAAATAATTGTCAACTCTAATCTTTCAATTGGTTTTAAGTAGATATAAAATGTTCTATTAAATTTTTATTTTTGGTTATGCTTCTGTTTGACAGGAAAAGGAGGGTCTACCAGCATTCCCAATGGGAAAAATTGATCAGACGCGCATGTGGAAAGTTGGTGAGCGAGTCCGATCAGCAAGGCCAGCTGGTGACTTAGGCCCATTGTACCCCTTTACTGCAGGTGTATATGTGGCTTTAATGATGGCCCAGGTATGAGGATTCCCTTCCCATAGAGTGATTTGTAATATTGTTAGGCTACTTGATCGGTAATATAATGGCTAAATACCCTTTTTCATGGAATAATCTTGGGAATGCTCTCTTGAAAAAAGAGATTAATTTAAAATTTTGACATTGTTTTCAAATTATAAATACTATTAATCTCGAATGGCTACAATTAAACTGGTGTCTCGGGAATTCTGTATTTTGAAAATTTCAAATTGGCTGCTTGGGATTACGAGGTTTGTAGATTGAGATACTTCATTTTGAATGGTGATATCCTGCTTCTGGATTTGAATTTTCCAGATTGAAATCTTGAGGAAGAAAGGGCACTCATACTCAGAGATCATCAATGAAAGTGTGATTGAGTCTGTAGATTCATTGAACCCATTTATGCATGCTCGTGGAGTTTCATTTATGGTGGATAACTGCTCCACAACAGCTCGGCTCGGATCAAGGAAATGGGCCCCTCGTTTTGATTACATCCTCACACAGCAGGCTTTGGTGGCTGTGGATAGTGGTGCCCCCATTAACCGAGATCTCATCAGCAACTTCCTTTCAGATCCAGTGCATGGAGCCATTGAAGTCTGTGCTCAACTGAGACCAACTGTTGACATCTCAGTCCCACCAGATGCAGATTTTGTGCGTCCAGAGTTGCGTCAATCTAGCAATTAGATCTTGGAGAAAGCTTCAGCTTGAAGTGGCCAACAAATTCGCTCTATAGGGATAGGCGAGAGGCAGGATCATTATCTGTGAGATGTAGTCGTATTTTTATCTATCTAGATTGCTTGGTTGAGTGTTATTCTATTTTTGTGGGACACTATTATGTATGAGTTTGATGTTGAATGAGACGTGGAAATGCTTTTTATGTTTGGGGTAATATAAGTCCTTAGTAGAGGGCATTTCTGTTTAAGTTTGTGCATTTGAATGGGTAAATCATCTTCAGAGAAGACTTGCCTTTTGGGTTTTTCATTTCTTTTACCCCCTCCTTGCAGCCCGTATGTTGAAGCTTGTTGCAGTATAATGAGAATGAAGTTGGCAGACAGATTACTTTTCGGAAAGAGAAGAATGAAAAATACTTGACTGATATAAACAAACTAACGGGGATTTACATGACGCAAAATTCTTTAAAATTTAGTTGAAAATGGAGCTGAAGAATACGCCAACCAGGACTTTGAACCAAAGACTAGAAAGAAACCGCAACAACATATACAGTGACAGTTTGACAGATTCATTTCAGGTACATAAGTTTCTTCTAATATTCTGAACAGCCAAAACTTGGCTGTAGAAGACTACAAGACAAATACAGGCAAGAGGCAACATGTACAAAGAGTAAAAGCCTAAATATATACAGGAATTGAAATAGAAGGCTCCTGACTTTTGATTTTCGACTCAAATAATTTTATGCAGTGGAGTAAGAGGCTTCCATAGCTATACCGCAAAGGCCTGCCTTAGCAGCAATCTCTCTTTGCATCATGATATATCCTTCTTCGCCCCATCCTGTACCCCATCACTGCTCACTCCATAAACATCAGCAGTAATTCCATGGTGTAGTTCAGATCCACACTCACCTGTAAACCCACTGCTCGAATAAAACTGCAAGTCAAATCCTCCAGCATCAATGGCAACAGAAACTGCCTGATTAGCTACTGCCTTCAATAGTGCCTTCCGTATTGTGAAGTTTTGTCCTGGAAAGCCTACTAATCATCTGGGTGCCCTGGAAATTTTTCTGATCTGATTTGATTGTTTGTTCTTCTGTTAAATCCATCCTCTAATTGTTATCAATTACACACTGAAATCAAATTGTTAACCTGAACCCATCTGAAATTGTCATTCGAAAGAATCTGTGACGCAATATTATTATTACAAATTATGGCTAAGTTCCAAATAACTTGTATAGGCATGATGCTAATTTGTTTGGGATTGCTTGTGAAGCCCACTATTCTGGGCAGTGATTGTTTAGGAATAAACTTACACATCAATGCACTCAAACTTCATCGCAATCATTTGAATCACATGGACGGCATGTGCCCGCCATGGACAGTCTCTCTCCACCAGATTCGATCATTCTCCATTACTCTTCTCATTTGCTTTTCGATTTTCAGGTCTGCATCCCAAATTCCATAAGAAATCAAGTTTCTAAACCATTTGATTCTTCATTTGAATTAATAGTTTAAGTTCATCCATTGAATATATTATTGGTTGGTATTTGGCACAAAAAAGATAAAGAGTGGTGTCGTTTCGTTCAACTTCATGGACAAATGCTGACAAAACACAGAGACTTTCCAAGTTCATTTCAACACTAAAGGTCCCCAGTAAACAGTTCCGCACAAATTTATAAACTCAGAAAGTATTGCCGGCCGTGGTTCACCAATGTCAGTGAGAGAAGTATAAATAAAATGAGGCCTAAGGCCTTATTCCTATTCAAGATTTGATGTATTATCAAATTAACATTAAAGTTAAAATTAACAGAATTAATCAAGTTGTTTTTGTCGGGGACTTGATGTTAGAAAAGGAGAGAGAGAGAAGTCAATTGGAGACAATGCCAGATAAGGGAGAGGGAAAAAAAATCCTAAAGAAAGAAAATATAATATTTCAAAGTTTAATATTGAAAAAATTATTAGTTTTCTAAAATTAGAGAAAAAAATGAATAATATTAGCTGGTTTTGATAATTTTTTTTGATAATCAGGACCTTGTTTGTATTTATTGGATAAATAAATCTTAGATACAGTAACCGTAACCACTGTACCAGATAAATCAATGTTTCACAGTTTAACTGCTCCCATTTCGCTCGTCACTACTATAAGAATCGCTTTTGCTTTCTTTTCCTCTGGCTACTAAGATGTTTCAGTTCACCAGGTTGTCTCTTGCCCACCCATGGATTCAACAGTAGTTCGAAAGGTTAACCTATTCGAGAATGTTTGGATCTACGCTTATTTTCAACTCCCTAAAGCATTTCATCACTTACTACAGCCTTCCTCGTCTCGAGGTGCCTAGGTATCCACCGTAAGCTTTTTCTTGTTTGAACCTCGCCCTTTACTTTACTTTAAGGCTATGTCATCCTAAAGTGCTGCTAAATGGATGGGTAAACATGAGATACAGTGACCATAACTACTGCACCAGATAAGTTAGGCTTGAACTCAAATCTTTATTTAAAAATTGTAATGTTTCATCAATTTTGTTAACCTTTAAAGTCGAAATAATAGTTCTAATAATTTTAATAACTCACACATAGGTGTTTGAATTTTTAACAAGGCCAAAGGACTTATTCCTACCCAAAGTATGCTACATTCCCAAGTTTCCATTACTTAACTTTGAAAATCTCATTTATTAACTCATAGACTATTAAGTCTGTTAATTTTAAAGGTAAAATTATCATTTTATATATAATATTAAAAATAAACTAAAATTTTATCCAATTTTCCCCTCTAAATTTAAAAAATTAATATTTTCTCCCCTAAACAAAGTTTGAAAAAATTACATTCCCCCACTAGAGTTTAGTTTCAATATTCGGTTACTCTCTCCAGTGTCATTGTCAGTCATCTCTCTCTCCCAACGATTCCTCTCCCTCCCAACGATTCCCCTTCCTCCCATGGTTTGTCTCACCGAGACTTTGACGTTGTGCGATGTCATTTGGGAAAATGATGAACACGATATCTCGTCTTCCTCTGGGAAGACGAGTTGTCTTGTCTTTTGTCTTCCAAGATGAAGACGAGATCAACGATCGATCTTGTCTTTGTCATCTAGAAAGACGATTCATCTTTCTAAATGATGTTGCACGACGTTGGCGTCTCATCGAGATAAACCGTTAGAGGAAGGGAATCATTGGAAGGGAGAAATGACCGATAATAACACTGGAAAGAGTGACCAGATATTAAAACTAAGCCTTAGGAAAAAAAAATGTGATAACCTACGAGAGAAAATTGTTAGTTTTTAAAATTTATGAGGAATTGAGATAAAATTTTAAGAGATTAAGTTTTTATTAATTTTAATCGTCTATAAGTAAGTAAATAAGATTTTTACAATTAAAAAATAAAAACTCGAGAATACAACCTACTTTAAGTGGGAATAAGTCCATTGGCCTTTTAGTAATTAACTAAAACAATCTAAAAATGCAACATGGGAATCGGTTTTTTGGCCATAAAATGATAACAGTTAGTAATACGACACAATCATTTTAGTTACCAAGGATAGAATGCGGGTTGGCTTTACACAAGGAAAGAGCTGTTCCATGATTTGTTACTTTTCACTTTTCTAGCCACTAAAGTGGCTGCAATAATTCAGAAATTTATTTGATTTATTATTGCCTATAAAGAATAAAATAAATTTTTATCATAAAAGGCAGTGGAACAAATAAATAAATGCAGAAAATATAAAGAATAAAATAAATTTTTGGTCCCATCTTAGTCATTTGATCTAAAATTATTCTTCATTTATATGAGTTATTATTGTATAGTTATCCAATAGTGGGTCACATAGATTATGTTATCTAAAGTAAGTTGAATCTAAAATTTAACCCTAGATAATATTGGGTTAATTTTAATAATCCCAAAGTACTTAATTAATAGTTTGGTTATGTATCCTTGAAAAATCCTAGGAAACGGAAAGGAAATAATGAAACTCATATATTAAAGTAATAAATTTAATAATATAAACAAAAAGGGTAGTTTGGTAAATGGAACGTGCAAAACGGTGTTAGTGCAGCTTAGACTTCCGTAATAGGATTAATAAATAAATAAGTAAAATTGCTTAAAAGGAAATTTATTAATGACGTTGGATTTAAGAATAAATGGAAAATTGGTTTTAGTTTCCTGAGCAGCACTTGGGTTCAATTAAATGACTGCGGCGCCCCCAGGAGACGGCGAAGTGGACTGGACTGGACTGGACTCCCATACATAAGCATCAAATTTTAATATAATTTTGGATGAGAGATGAGATAGAATGCCGTAAAGGAAAGACAGAGTGGGGGGCAAAGCTTAGCTTAGGTTAGATTAGTGCTGCTCGTGAAGAAGCAGGTAAACTGGGAGTAGCAGTGAAGAAGATCACTATTAAGGAAGAAAATTAAAAGCTCATTTTCTCTCTCCCCCTTAAACACTTGGTATCATTCGCATTCATTCTTTGCTTCCTCCTTTTATATCACGAGATCCCCATCTCTCTTTTCTATCTTTCCTTCGTGTTGTTTTCTTAACGAGCTCTCTCTTCTTTTTCTTCTCGTTTTACAGTATTATCGTAGAGAAAAACCAAACTAAACCAGTGTCTGTTTAATTTATGATGTCACATTCAAAGAAATTCTTACAAGATATAAACTTTGATTCTTTAACTAACCGATTCGCTGACTCACTCACCTTCAACGACGACAACAACAAGCCAGATTTCAAAGAACTCGATCTGGGTTCACCCGTTTCACCTTTGTTAACCCGTGGATCAGTTACTAACGCCAATGGTGTCACCACATCAACCAGCAGCTCCATCTCCTCTGGTTCAGCCTCGGCCAAAAGCAATACCACTCCTCAATTGCCTAAAAACAAAACAAAAAATAACTCCGGTGAGCTCTCGGGTCCACCTGGGTCCGGCCCAGCTCCACGTAATCTGAAACCGGGTCACCGGAGATCAGTCTCCGCCGGTCCACCATTAATCTATTCTGGTTCGAGTTTCAGTACAGCGAGCAGCAGTGGCAGTATGTATAACGGAAATGGAGCACATTCAGTTTCTATAAATCCCAACGCCGCAAGCGTGCTCCCCAGTGGCAACATTTGTCCATCTGGGAAGACCATTAAAACTGGCATGGCATGTCGCGTTTCCAACAGAACTGACACGTTGGGCACGGGCATGGGAAACTATGGACACGGCAGCATAGTGCGTGGTTATAGCAATGGCAATAACAATAATAATAATAACAACGCGAAATTAGGTAATGTCGCGGATGCAGAGGAGGTGAAGAGGGCGGGAAATGAGATGTACAAAAAGGGTAATTTTGTTGAGGCTTTGAAGTTGTACGATAAGGCCATATCTATTTCGCCTGAAAACGCCGCCTATAGGAGTAACCGCGCTGCGGCTTTGACGGCGATAGGGAGGTTGGGTGAGGCTGTTTCAGAGTGTGAGGAGGCTGTGAGATTGGACCCTGCTTATATGAGAGCTCACCAGAGGCTGGGTTCTCTGTATCTTAGGTGAGTTTGTTGCTATCTTGCTTGTTATTCCTTTCCTGTGTAATGCTTTGTTTTGTTTTCTTGGAAACTGTTCTAAATGCCTTTTTTTTGGTTTAATTTTGCGTTTTCAATTGGTTTCGCCATGGATTGGATCTGTTTCCGTGGCCTTCTATTGCGCGCATTCTGATGTTGGCATCTGTTTGGTCTGGCTTTAGGATCAGCTTCTGTGTTATCTTCCATTGGTGAATTTTCTTTTTTGTTTTGGTGATGTAGGATATTTGATCTTATGTTTTTATTTTCCCACTGACTGGTCTTGTTTCTTTCTGTTTTTGCTCGTTTAGATTGATTTGGTCCTTGAGTTGCCAGCTGTCTAGAGTTGTCAACAGTACCTATCATTTATAGGAGTGTTGAATGGGTTGATCTGATCTGGTTGGTTTCTTGGATATAAGTGGTTGAAATGTACGGTTCATTTTACTTTGCTATGTGATTGATTCAACTTTATAATTTTCCTTGTGGTCTCACATCAATCGTCTTGATATTCAAGTGCTGTTCAAAGAAAATCTTGTTATCATTTTTGTTCTGTAATCTAACCTGTCTTTTTGCATTGAACTTTAAGAATGTCATAGGTTTTCTAGTTGTGCTTGATATGGTATAATTCAATTTTCTATAGTCATTTAATTATTCTTCATGCTTCTCTCAATTTTTGGTTGATGTGTTTTTTATGAACATCTTGTTTTTCACTGTTTAAGCATTAATTTTCTTGAAGCAACAATTTTAAATGGGTTGCTTTTTCAGATTGGGTCAGGTTGAGAGTGTCAAACATCACCTCTTTTTCCCTGGGCAACGCCCGGATCCTGCTGAGTTGCATAAGTTGCAATCATTTGAGAAGCATCTAAATCGATGTGCAGATGGCAGGAAGATTGACGATTGGAAGAGTGTTGTCAGGGAAGCTGATGCAGCCATGGCAATTGGAGTAGACTCCTCTCCTCAGGTGTAACTACTTTCCTGTCCTTTTCTTCTTCTGACTGATATAGAACTACATTTCAGATTGCCTGAACATTTTAGAATGAAATTTCCAGATTGTTGCTTGCAAAGCTGAGGCCCTGTTGAAACTCCACCGAATTGAAGATGCAGATATTTGCCTGTCAAACATACCTAGATTTGAACATTATCCCCCTGCATCACAAGCCAAGTTCTTTGGTATGGCTGCAGAAGCTTATGTACTCTGTGTACAAGCACAGGTCGAGGTGGCACTAGGAAGGTGAACTCTGAACTATGAAAAATCAAATCCATTTTGTTTTCCCTTTTTATTTGGGGTAGGTGAGAATAGATGATAGATGTGGTGCAGATTTGAGAATGCAGTTTCAGCAGCAGAGAAGGCTGTGCTTATTGATAGCAGTGATTCAGATATTGCAACAGTGTTAAAGAATGTGAAAATGGTGGTAATGGCACGTACTCGTGGTAATGATCTTTTCAGTTCTGGAAGATATGCAGAAGCCTGCTCGGCTTATGGGGAAGGCCTTAAATATGATAGTTGCAACTCTGTTCTTTATTGTAATAGAGCAGTTTGTTGGTCCAAGCTTGGGTTTTATGAAAAATCCATAGAGGACTGCAATGAAGCCCTAAAAATACAGCCAAATTACACAAAAGTTCTTCATCTCAGGGCTGTCTCAAATGGAAAGGTGAATAGACTTTTTCTTTTTATGTTAGTTTATTTGTGTGTTTTGCATAGCATGTGTTCTTTGCAAATCTTGAATTGATTTTTGCATCTTTTGTTGTTGGCTTTGTAGCTTGGGCAGTGGTCAGAAGCTGTCAGAGATTATGAGGCTTTGAGGAAAGAACTTCCCGGAGACAATGAGGTTACTGAATCTCTGCACCTTGCACAAATTGCATTGAGGAAATCTAGCAGGGAGTTCACAAATACTATGAAATTGGGTGGTGAGGTGGAAGAGGTTTTAAGCCTAGAAAAATTTAAAGCTGCCATATCATCACCTGGTGAGATGACACGGTGTTACTTGTTTGTCTTTTCTCTTCTGCTATTCAGCATATCTCAACTTTGCTATCCGGTTTCAGGTGTTTCCATTGTTCATTTCAAAGTAGAGTCCAGTGAAAAATGTGAAGAAATATCCCCATTTGTAAATACACTCTGCATCCGATATCCCTCAGTGCACTTTTTTAAGGTAGGTAATTTATTGCCCTTCACTTGCCCATGGTTGACTGGATCGATACTCTTAATCCTAAATCTTTCCTTAATGATTTTGATTGCATTATTTTCATCAAATTCTTAATAATTTTCAGTTTCTTTCCCGCTTATTTTGCCTTGGCCTATGAAATCAACTTTTTGAACAGAGTTCTGATTTTATTTGTGTAGGACTCGAATAAATGAGGATTCTATGTTCTTAACAAAAGAATAAAATGAAATGTTTTTTACCAAAATAATTCAAATATGGATGTTATCTAAAATAGACATGACTAATAAATTGTTTTGGTTTTTTTGACTTATTGAAGGTGGATGTCGAGGAGAGCTTGGCAATAGCAAAAGCTGAGGGAATAAGAGCCATTCCAACTTTTAAGATTTACAAGAATGGGGATAAGCTGAAGGAGATGATCTGCCCAAGCCATCAAATCTTGGAGGAATCAGTGAGAAGTTATATTCTATAGAATACATATTCATTCATGTTTTGTGATGGCTCAAGCCCCCACAGCCAACAGTAATTTTCCAAAGAATTTATTTAGCAATTCAATATTCATACTAGGACTGTCAATTTTACCTGTAACATAATCAGCCTTGCAATTGTTTCAGGAGTTTTCAAGTCAATGAAAATCTCAGTGAGAAAATAGCTCTTTTAGTTCACATTTGAATTTATTTATTCTTTCCTATATATATATATATATTTGCATGCTTTCTGCTTTAATCCTTCAACTTGATATCCATTATTAGCTCTCTCTCGCTTTTCCTTCACCTTTCTTTAGAACAAACTTTTGGTTACATATGATGCTAGTTTTGTTTTAGTGTCCGAAGAAAAGCTGAAAAACAGTACAATTAAATTATGACATCCATTCTTCCTAGTTTTAATGTGTTGTTGATAGAGAGAGATGGGAGATGTGATCTGCCCGGTTGGTGACACTGCAGAATCGTTGGGTGTCCACTGGATTGTACTGAAAATTAAAGAGAGGGTGAATTATTGATGTTCTTTTTTTATCCCTGAAACTTTTGCACCTTTTTCTGCCTCAGTATTCGTTTTCACCCAGCTGAGTTTTCTTTCTTCTGTTAGGCTCTACTATAATTCTCCTAACAATAATTTCTTTTCGCTTGCATCGACTTTGCCCAGATGCATTTTGTACCAAAATAGTAGAGATTAATTTCAAGGAAAAAATTTACTTAAAGTGTAAATTAAGCTCCAGAAATTTTTGTTTTGACTGGTAAATATGACCGTTCTGTTGTGTTTGATACTTTGATTCTCCTTGAAATCTCAAAACTATTTTTTTTTCAAATTTTGGTGATGGTGCCAATCACCAGTCGTGCATATATTTTAGTTAACCAAATCTTATTAGACAAATTAGTTGTTATTATCAATATAAACAAGGATGATTTCAAAGAAACCTTGTAAGAGAAAGCCTGGTATTTATATATATATTGGCCTACTCATCCATCATCATAACATGCAAACACAAACATTAATAACAAGGACAATTATTGATAAATTAACTACTGGCCAATGTCAAATGCTTCAACAGGGAAAGTCTTGGTGATCCCGGCGAGACTTTTGAAGTGAATCTTGCCGGTTGGTGGATCATCGACTTTGATTTCACCAACAGGAGGCCACAGCATGAGCTCTTTGGCCTTCACTCCCTTGAGCTTCTTTATCTTCTTCTTCTCAATGTACCCATTTATTTCACTATCATAACTCACAAGTTTCGTTATCATCTTGAACTCGTGCTCGACTTTATTTTGTTGCACGATCCACATGTACCCAGTTTCTTTCACATACCCAACTTCGATTATGTTGGCCAGGGGGAGAAGACCTCCCGGGAGTTCAAATTCTTGAAGAAGAGAGACTGCCATTTTCAGGCCTTCTTCATGCCCTTTCTTCACAATGCCTCCTTCCTTCTCTGCCATGGGATGACTTAATTTTCGTATTTGTGCTAAGAGATACAAGGGACTTATTTATATAATAATTTCAATTTTAGACTGACAAAATTAGTGGTGAAAACAAGCATTTGTTGCTTTGTGATATTCGTCCAATCTCCTCCTACTTGTCAATAAGCTTTTGTCCAAATTAATTTGTGATATTCGAAATGCATATGGTTCAAATACAAATATTTGAAATAATGTTCGCTATTGCATTCAATCAAGAGGCTAAACACCCACCAACTAGTTCACTGACTAGCCCATGTCTCTCTGCGTGTGTGTGTGTTGACATTTGAAGGAGTAGCTTAAGACAATTTTCCTTAATGACAGTGAACATAGTTGTCTAAATACTAAAGATACCAATGGGTTGAATAAAGATTGAATATTTTATTTTTTATCTTCATACTTGTAGGGAAAACTTTTTCCATTTTTGCCATGTCCTTGACACGACAATGAAGAGAAATTCTTGTTTTCTCCTCGCAAAAAAAATTTCTCCCCTCTTTTCCTTATCCTCATGGGAAAATTTTCCCATATTTTTCCCTCTCATCCCCGTTAGAATAAATATAAGTGTTTAAAAGATATATAAGAGAAAATAAATTAAGGATGGGACACACCAAAAATATATTTATCCTTGTTTTTAACCTGATTTTTATCTTTATCAGAAAATCTCCTCTTTATTCAAAAAGGGATGAACCAAAAATCATTTTTGCAAACCAAATTGTCATCTCTAATTGACACATAATCATTTGATGACTTTCATAGTTGATTTAATTTAAACAGATTAGACATAACTTTGTCAAATCCTATTTGTGAATTGAAGATGTATCACTTGTTAATATGTCTAAGAGGTATCGACTTGCTCCGAAACTGCGTAGATTTACTAGCTAGCTTGCATTCGTTATCTGATAACAGATGGTGAAGACTAGTGTATCAAACTGTAGGCTCGACCCTAATTGTTCAAACAGAGAATGATTCTCAATGAATGACTAGCGAAGAATGGCTGTGATGATGCTTACGCGTTCATATTGCAAGGGCATATGCAATCAGTCAGCAGTTATAATGTGTCACATTTCGTAGGAACAACACCACAGTGCAGAATAATAATGATCTGAGATGCAAGCAGTTTCTAGCAATTTCAAACATAAGCATAGAAGAAACCCAAAGAGCAGAAATGCTCCTGTGGCATTTACATCAAATTAGAGAAACACCTTAAGAGTAATCAGGCTAAGCCTCTACACTCCATCCGTCATCACAGGGAGTGAACACTTGGATGAGTACCAGTAGAACCAATCATCATGTTTGGACACATATGCTACAGTTTACCACACCATAATATGGCAATTTAAAAAGAAAAAGACAGCAAGAAAAATACAAGGGGCCTTTTTAATTAATAGCTAGATTGGCTATCAAGTCTTGTCCCTTCCCTTCAAACACTTAGCAGGGCCAAGTTGCTTTCTCCATCACTGCACAAAAAGGAAAACTTTATGTTAATAAGTGAAAAGTAACAAGACTAATTATTGATTACAAACATGTATAACCCACCTCTGCATCCTCTGCCCCACCAACTTTGGCAGTGCCATTCATCCTCTGGGCATCTTCTGTTACGGTAACACATCAGAGGAAATTAGACTGAAGGTGCTTCAGAGTTGTAAAGAAAACGACAATAAGCGGGAAAAAAGTTATACATGCTAATACATGGGCATCCTTTAAGACTCTTTAAGAGAAGAGTCTTCTATGAATGCTTCTACACACAAAAATTGACATCCTTTAGGATCAGATAAAGTAGACATTCAATAAGCATCTAGCATTTTCCCCACATTACTGGAATGACATGTATTACAGCATGAGTCAATCCCTAAAACCCCCAAAGGGAACAATTATACTTTCTTCCTTTTCCACCATCAAGATTGGTCCATGACCATTCTTTCTGCTCCAATTTTCTCTTTTATCAATGATCTATGGTCGCTATCAGCCTCAACAGACACATGACTCAGAGATAAATTGGGCTTTAATACTGAAAGAGACCTGCAGCCCAAGGTTTCTTAGAATTGATGCTTTAAATATGCTAAGCACATTTTGACAAGACATTTCACCATTTGATAAGTTTGATGGATGCATGATTCAATTGTAAGAATTGTAACAATAGAATCTGATTACATATGCACTTATTTATCTCTTGGTGTATCTACATACCTATAAGCGTATCTATATACATATGGACTGTATGATGATTTTAATATTGGTCACCAACTCTTAAAGCCTAGTATTATTAATGCATCCAACACTTTTTTTGTGCATATTAGAAGAATACTGACATGGATTTCTCATTAATCGAGTCTGACAGACTAGAAGTTTGATTAATAAAATGAAATCTTTCTCAGAGCTGCATTCATTATTTGAACTCGTGTAAACATATAGCACATTGCAAAATCAGTCATCTCTTATCAAGTTCACAGATAGTACATTTGCTTCCCTTCTGCATCTCATTCTATTACATTAATCCACTTATCCAAGTTTTACTCTAGTCTCCACAAATTATCACACACATGAGAACAAACTAGGCAAAATCCAAACCTTAAAACAATCAAATAAGGTAAAACTATAGAACACTGTATACACAAGAAGTCTCAAGACAAATTAAGCTTAAAAGCATTCAAATCAAAGAGATCATACTTTCAAAAATAAAAAGGCAAATCTAGATGCAACTATCCGAAAACATAAAACTTCATCAATGAAACTATCAAAGAATAATCACACATCTGAACTAAAGTTTAACTGCGACTAAGTCCTCAACAAATCACCTCCATCTTCTGGGATATCAGAAGTCCATAATGTGAGGTTGTCCCTAAGAAGCTGCATAATTAAGGTGCTATCTTTGTACGACTCCTCATTCAGGGTGTCCAGTTCTGAAATAGCTTCATCAAAAGCTTGCTTTGCAAGGTGGCAAGCCCTGAAGAAAGAAGGGGAGGCATAAAAAAACAGCTTCTATGTCAAACAAAAAGATGCAAGAACAGATTTCACAGTAACTACATTGAAAACAAGATCTACAAACCTTTCGGGGGAATTCATGATCTCATAATAAAAGACTGAGAAATTCAATGCCAAACCCAATCGGATAGGATGTGTAGGAGGCAAATCAGCCTCTGCAGCACTAGTAGCTTTCTGCAAATAGATAAAATTAGAAATAAACTTTACTTTTAAAGGGAGAAATATTCTACAATGCAGAAAAAGTAACGTTCACTTAAAATAAATCAGGAAAAAACCAAGTGAGTGACCCTAGGCTTATTAACATACTAAACCTGTTAATGTAAAGAAATTATTGAGAATTCACTAGTACCTCATATGCTTTCATTGAATTAGCAGCAACCTCTTTCTTTTCATCACCAACCTTGAACTCAGCAAGATATCGATAATAATCTCCTTTCCTGCATCAATGAACAAAATCTTCAAACTCTGGAAATCAACATATACATAACACAACCAAAACCTTGTCAGTGCATGATCCCTCACATCTTATAGAAGAACACAGATGATTCACCAGCAGGCGCTGAAGGGATGAGGTGCTCATCAATGACAGTCATGATATCATTGCAAATGCTTGAGAGCTCACATTCAACTTTCTGCCTATACTCCTTAATCCGCTTGGCATTCACTTCATTTCCTTTTGCTTCTTCCTTTTGCTCAATTGATGAAAGTATCCTCCATGAAGCTCTTCGAGCACCGATCACATTCTTGTACCCAACAGAGAGCAAGTTGCGCTCTTCAACAGTCAGTTCAACATCAAGCTTTGCAACATTTTTCATTGCATCCACCATCTCTGCCCAAATTTCCAGGAAAAAAAGTACAAATAAATCAAAGAATAACAAGATTTAATTCTTTAGATGTTGTAAATAAAAGATTTAATCTTCAGATGAGAGCAGACCTTACTGTAGAGAACAATAAACCATAGCATAATACGGAAACACAGGTGAAATTCACCAAGGCGAAAAAAAATAAAATCCAGAAGCTATTTACTATAAAAGAACAACAAACAATTGAGGCTAATTTTTTTAATAATTAATTTAATCCAAATCGTAATAAAGAATATGACGTATGCATCAGATAAAAGTAGACTTAAAAAAATTCTATTTTGAGGCAATATCCATATCTCATGTCAAATCGGGCAAAGGTATAACAACTGATCCAAAATACACTCTGTAACATCATCAATTCAAGTGTTTTATAACAATTACAAGTGAAAAATAAAAAATAAAATGCAAACACAAAAATCAACTAACCTCCCCTTCCTCGAACTTTATCAAAATCAAAGCAAGATCAAATCAAATAAAATCGATATCAAACTTTAAACAGCTAAACAAAATACACACAAAGAACGAGCAAGACAAGTGCTATGAATTCTAACCGTCGTAGCGCTCCGCCTGTTCAGCTAGCTTGGCGAGATAAACGTAGTTTTCGCGATCTTTAGAGGAAGCCATGGCCGATCTCCGAGAGAGAGATTAGGGTTTCGGTGCAAGTCTAAAGAGATTCTTCTGTGTTTCTTCGCTCTCGCGAGTGTAGTAGTGTTGTTGCATAGGTCTTTCCATTTGAGATTTTGTTTACTTATATAATTAATTACCGGTTTTAACTTGTTAATTACGATTATACGAATTTAAATTAATGCTTAATTGCGGATTAGGACCAGAGTCACACTCACACCAACCAATCACAACATGGCGCGTTAACTGTTCGTTACCAGCGTTGAATTAAAATATAATTTTGTTTGTTTGGTACAGATCTGGTGCAATCGAGTATATGGTATGGTGCAATCACAAATTAATAAGGAGCGATGGGATATTGATTAGAGAAGTTGGTTGGGACTTGGGACTCTTTTTAATATTGAAAAAAAAGTGGCATTGAAGTGGGGTTTCTAGAAAAGATTAAAAACAAAAAGTATTAGTTGATAATAATTTACATTAAAATAGTCACAAATTAGAAGATAATTCATAAAACATATGGTATAAAGGTAGGTAGGCTTTTGAAATTGGAAAAATGGAAAATTGTTTGTTTGGACAAAACGGTAGGTGCGGAGTCATAATATGGAATTGAATATAACGGGACATTTACGAACGAAAGGGATTATACCTTGTACCCATTTAACGGTAGGGAATCATCACATTCGTGTTGATTAAATAAAAGACTTAAAAGATATTTCCCATCAAGGTTGGGTGAAAAAGAAATTTTATCTATTAATTTTTAAAACTTTAAATCTCTTCAGATTTTATGTTAAAATTAAGAATAAAATTATTATTTAATTTAAAAATATTTAAAAAATTATTATGTTTTCTTTTAGATTTAAAAATATAACATTTTTTCTATCAAAAATTTGAAAAGTTATAATTTTCTTTTTTGAGGTTTTGATCTTTCACCTTATTTCTTTGACAACGTTCTCTTGATTATCTCCCATTTGCAGTCGCTTCCTCCAATCTCCAAGACAAAGATACAATTATGAAAGCAATGATTGAAAGAGGCGTCATGATAGATCGTTACACTTCGTCCAAATCCATCGTGTGAAGGATCTCGATCACTTCCATTGCACTTCAATTGATCAGAGATGCTTCTGGATGATGCCAAAATCTGTCGAAGTGGAAGCAACATCAAAATCTGGATGAAGTGTAGTCATTGTCACCAAGATCCATCAAAGTTTTGTAACCACACTGTTTCCAATCGTTGCCTTCGTGGTCATGTCTTTGTCCTAGAAGTTGAAGGGAGTGTCGATATATGAGAGATCGGTTGGAGAATGTTATCAAAGAAGGAAGGAGAAGAATTGAAACTCTAAAGAAAAAATTGTGACTTTTTAAATCTGGAAAAATAAATTTTTTAATTTAAAAATATATATAATAATTTTTTATTTTTTAAATAATTTTAGTTAAATAATAATTTTATCTTAATTTTAATATTAAAATTAATAAATAAATAAATATTTAAGTTTTAAAAAATTAAGAGACGAAAATTTGTTTTTCACTAAGCCATGGGTGGGATATTGTCTTTTGACCTTAAATAAACTGTTATTATCTGGATTGTACGGTAGCTGCCATAGCTCCACTGTCCACCGGGTCTTCCAGACTGTTTTCACAACCCTCATCTGCTCAGCCCTCCACTGACCGTCATTCTTCGTAAGGCCATGTCTATGTCTATGTCATCCACGCCTGAAGAGAGATTGAAAAGATTAAAAGACTTAAACATGATCATGCCCAAAAAAGGTTTAATTAGGCTCAATGAGGATGAATATTTAGTTTGATGGGCGATATATACCTGAAGAGAGATTGACGAATATTCAGAAAACGATACTGTACTAAGTCTTGCTTTTAAGAGAAAGAAAGTTCCTCCGACTACGTACTGAATGAAAGCATTGATCTGATTATGATCCTTTATACGACATCGTTTTAGAATATAAATACATTTTAGAAAAACAAAAAAGGGGAATGGAAAATAGTACTCTGGCTAGAGTATTGCACACACGTGTTAAATAACTATACACAGCAGGCGGATATTTTCGTTGGCCATCATCAGAAATTATTTATTGATCTAAAAATTTGTCCCTGCAGCGGCCACATGCTTTTGCTAGTGTTTGCCATCAACATTAACCCGTCAAACCATGGCTGTTCTTAACTATATATCTGTTACGTCAGCAACAGCCCCAATCTCTCCAGACTCTTCAACACCTCCAATACCTGGCCCAAGACAGAGCAAAATTATTCTCCCAAAGAAGAAGCCATTGAAATGGTCCACCGGTGTCGCTCCTGGTGAATATGGTGGCCCACCCACCACCACTAAGCTGCGCAAGTACTGGGGCGGAGAAAAAGAGGACCCTTTAACTTCTGATGAGTTTATTTGGAACAGTGAATTCATGGGCCGCATGAAGAGATTGATTGAGGACCCTGATGGGTCTTCTTCTGTTCTAAACACTCCTGTTAAGGTTCTTCACCATTTCTTTTTATATATTTATTAATAAGTCTTCTTAATTGACTATTAATTTTTTTTTTTTGGGTTTATACAGGAAGAGTCGTCTGGGTTTCTAAGCTTAAATAGAGTCATGAGCCTTGACAGGTTTGTTCTCACATTAATGTTCAATTTAACTGCCTTCAGAAAATGTATTTCTTTTTTTAGTTTTTATTCCTTCTAAAAATTTGTTTGAATTATGGGCATATATATTATAGTCTTGAAGTTGATTTAAGTAAAGAGCTTACAGCACCTTCGAGGACTGTATTAAAGCAGCCTGTTGGGGCTGCCATTCAGGTAATATAATGATTTTGCATTTGCACTCATACTGTTCATATTATTGTTATAAGTTACTCAATTGATTATGTAATTGCCGTGTGGGAATTGAACAATCACCAGAGCAGTGGCAGCCCATCACGCAGATGGAAATTAGCACCTACACGCCGTGAGCAAGAAAAGTGGGATAAAGCAACTAAGGCTGCAACTGGAGGCAGTGTAAGTTACCGCATCTTTATGGTTAATTTTCAGTAAAGTTGTGCTTATAAATTGAATAAGATGGAGATGGTAGGATTCTACTAAAGCTGGAGATAAAGATGATTTTCCTTTCATTTTGTGGTTTATCTTCTATTTATTAGATTAGTATTTGCTTGTAGGTTTTGATCACTTGTGGTTGCCCTTTCAGCAAGGATTTGACATAAACATTGATAACTCATTCAATCTAAAGCTTAAGTCTTATGAGCCTACCTTTTATATTGGATTCCTCACGTAATTGTCATTCCTCCTCTGTGAGAAACAACGCTCTCACATGTACTCCTATATGTCCCTTGCTCTTTGATGCATAGAAGTATTGTTGAATTGTGTTTTATTTTTTTAATTTTTGGTAGAGAAGATAAAGATTTCCTTAGTTGTGTTCATTCTACTTTAATTTGGAAGGCATTTTTTTAAGTTTCGGGTTCTAATTTAGCTTTAGACTGTAGGATGTAATGTTTCGAGAATTGAGGCGGCCTCGAGGGGATCCAGAAGTATTGGCTGCTCAATCAAGAGAGCAATACTTTAAGGTACTTTTTGCAGTCTTCGGTATATTTCATCATTTATTATGCTAAGTCCTTTTGTTTCATTGTTAGTTTCTAAGTTTTCTCTGTTACAGCTGAAGAGAAAGTTGCAGATTCTCACACTTGGTATAGGTGGTATTGGTTTAGTCTCTGCTTATGTTTCTTATTCTCCTGAAGTTGCAGCTAGGTAAGTATATGATCTCAAATGTTTGTCTTTGTACATTTGAGTAGAGCCATTGTCTATCAGCTTGTGGATTGTTAGTTAAAATTGATACAAGTGTTGTCTGTCATCAATTCCTTATATTAAAAATGTATGATATACCTAATAGAAGTTCAAGAAGCTTTTGTCAATGTCTAAAATGACTTAAAGTTCACAAACCATTGGCCTTTAAAAGGTGTCTATTGAGCAAGTTAGGAGTGAGAGCGATGTCTGAAATTCGTACTCTAACCATGATGCTTGATCCTTTGGTTATCTCCTGTATGCAGCTTTGGAACTGGTTTGCTTGGTTCGTTGGTGTATATACGCATGTTGGGAAGTACTGTGGATTCCATGGCAGATGGGGCCAAAGGGCTTATTAAGTAAGTGTTTAGTTTGCCTTTACTGTCAGATGTTAACTATCTTCTGTTGATGCTTTCCTACATTCTTATTACTTTAACTCGACATTCTGGTACTGTAAACTGGCAGTTATTCATTTACACTTCTTCGCTGATAATTGAGCTAAGTTGTTAATATCTGAATAAGGAAAATGAGATGCATAGCTGAAATTCAAAAGCAATATAACTAAGACAAGTAGTTACTAACAAGTTATATATTTGCCATTGCCATATGGTGTATACAACATATAGTTCAAAGAATCAGTTAGAAAATTTTCTTTCCTCTTGAAAAACAGATAATTGATATTAACCTCAACTTGACAAAATTTGATCTCCCAAATAGGTTAACAACTCAAGACATTGAATATATCGACTTAATCTATTTTTTAAGTTTGACATAACCTACCCTCTAAAACATTCAAATACTCTTTAGAAACATGTCTCTGACATGCATATCCTACTAATCAAGCTCGAATATTCTCTCTGCTGTTAAGGCTCCCTTTAGACAAGATGAAAACCAAGAATCGTTTTTCTTTTTCTCTGCTTCCTATTTTTTATAACTTTGATTAGTTGTTATTGTGGAAGACCTGTTCCTAATTCTCATGCATGTAGATGGCTGCATCTCAGTTTTTAGCTCATCAGATCTTTGCTTGCAGGGGAGCAGCTGGGCAGCCAAGGCTGCTGGTTCCTGTTGTGTTGGTCATGATTTATAACCGGTGGAATGGGTAAGTACCTTTGCTTTGTCTTACCATTGACGACTTCTCTTCTGAAAACTAAATCTATGCAGAGATATCAGTGTCTGGATGGAGAAATTAAGCGAAAATAGATATGCTGGGAGAATTAAATGGTCCTTGGACATCTATTCAATTCCTTTGGTTATGTTGTTATATATTGGTGTTAGTTTGCTATAGTTATTTAAATTAGGAAATATATTCTGGACCATATTGACTGAATCCCCTTTGAACTATGCTTTGGACCTTGAAATCCCCCCTTGTAGATCATTCTTTCGAGTAAGATTTGCAACTACTATGTTCATGAATTTCAGTGTGACACATGTTATATGGACTGCTTCTCAGTTATCGATGTACTTTGATGAAAATGAGATTTACTAAATTGTTTCCATTTTTAAACTGCATTATTAGTGGATTATACTCCATTTTAGGATTAAGGATAGTTATTTCATGTCCACTCTAGCATCTCTCATTCCCTTCTTGTCTGTAATGCTGACATTATCATTTTCGATGCAGGATGGTCGTCCCTGAATTTGGATTTATGCCTTTAGATTTGATACCAATGTTAGTGGGATTTTTCACATACAAGATTGCCACATTTGTTCAAGCTATAGAAGATGCCATTACTGTAGTTGATAAAAAGACCCTAGTGTGATAGAAAGTAACAAAAGAAGGGATAATTTAATCAACATCCCCAAGGTGATTTTTATTGATTATAATTGACGCCACAGGGCAACTTGTGCATTTGTCTTTCCATTCTTCCACACATTTCCCATGCAACTATTTTCTACTCTTTTTTTTTCCCCCGATTAATGAATGTGTGCTCTGCAATTTTCCGAATCATTTTTCTATTATATTGAACACGAGCAGAGGCATTTTAAGTGGAAATTAAGCTTGACAGCAACTCTGCTGAACTTGCCGGTGTTTACTTGTTCAGAAGACACTATTGTTGCTTGATATTCTTTACTTGTTGATTTAAAATATTCTGATTTGAAGTAACGGTCTTGCCTGGTTCAGGGTGAAAGAAATGGATGATGATGATTGATGGAAGACTATTGAATGGTTAAGACTGAGTCATTATTTAGCTTTATAGTGAAAGCAAACAATATGTTGTAATTTTTTCTCATATAATTTTCGTCACATGTGATGAATAATCCACTTTTATTTTTTGAAAGGGTGTGACTAATTTGATTCAATCTGTAAAATCGAATTAAATCATTTGAAAATTGTGATTTAGTTTGATTTGATTTATAAATCGGCGTAATTTTTCAGAAAATCTCTATGCCCAGCAACCAGCAAGGAAAATAATTCAGACTCCAAATAGTTCCTTTTCATTCTGTTCTAATTTCAGTATATAAACCTGGAGAAGAAGGTGCTTCGTTTCTTCACAATTGCTCCTCAATTTCTCTCCAAATTGCCTTAATGCTTCTGATACAAGGAGTTTTGTCAGACAGAGCAGCAACGCTTGGGTCTCCCTCAGCAAACACCATTTCGACTAAGTCAATTGTGACCCTGAAGAAAGGCCGCACATCGTACATCTCTTGAAGCATATGGAGATTTTTTATATCCTTCTTAATCACTTGCTTGAATGCTGCCCCAAAACCGAGCCACACAGGTAGATGAAACCTTGCTTGAGTCCATGCAAAGATCCATGGGATGGCTGGGAGTGATTCAATGCCTCCATTTGGCTTCCGTTTTGATGGACGACTACCAATGTTCATACGACCATATATACTCCAACTCTGGTGTTGCCTGCAACATCCCAAGGACTTTAAAAAATAAATAAATAAATAAACAGATTTTCAACAAATTGAAGGACAAAGTGATGGTGAATGCCTAAAATACTTACAAGGCGAAAGTAATCAACAAAACGTGGTTCTTGGAATACTATGGAGCGATATTACTTGGTAGCTACAACTGCCAGTGCCATCTCATCCATCAGTGCTCGCCATTCTGACTTCGGTGAGACTGGGAGATGCGTACCGTGCTCGAGCGTAGCAACTTTAAAACGCTCCTCCCCTAAAGATTGCTCAATTACTTCGCCTTGAAATGTCACACGAAGTGATCCATGGATTGTATAAGATGGTTGAGAAAGTTGAAAATCAAAAATTTATTTTTTCTTGTTACCAATCCTGGCAATCCTACTTGTTTTGGATAGGTTGGAAGTGTCCTATGGCACAATTAAAGTTACTTTCATATTGTATTTTGATTGTTTTATACAGAGTTTTTGCTATCTTTGTCTTTTCGGTACAGATGAGTATAGGTTGTTCTCCAGGTTTTCTTGCTTCGGGCGGTCTTGCTTTTTGGTTATATACATACTTAAAATATATATATATATATATATTCCTAGCAAGCTTTTTATGCATACTTGAAAGAAACTAAAAAAAAACCTTCAACCGAGAAGTAACAATCCGAAGCGAACTATGATGCTTAGAAAGAAAAGAAAAAAAGAAAGCTAAAAAATATTGTTTAAAAGAACGAAGAGTGAAGTTTGTCTGACTCGTGATTTCCAGGTGAATAAAAAAGAGGCAGGAAATGGATAGCTTAAGAGCTTCACTCCACACCACAATGTGACGGTAAGTAGAAGATTGTAGAGAACCGTATCAACCAAAACTCAACAACACTCCAGTACTCTATTTATGGATAGCCATACGATACAATACGATCTGTTGTGTTCGTCTCTTACAACAGCCCTCTGTCCCTCCGGTTTCAGTTGTCTTGTTTCTTCATAAATTATGGCACCCTCCATGTCGTTAATTGGTACGACTAAATCTTGATTATTTTTTAGATGGGTTTGTTATTTTGTTAACATGAACGTCTGATTTGTTCTAAGCTGTGAGCGAGATAAATTATAAGGAATTTGATATTATGTCATTTCATTGATTAAAAGTAATAATGTTCTTTTTCTAGATGTTTACATCATTATAATATAGGCCATAAAGTTTTATTCTCATCCAAGGTTTAGGTTATTGTCAAACTCTTATTTATTAAATTTTAAAATTTTAAATATTTATTTATTAATTGTTAAAAATAATAAAAATTATTAAATTTAAGGGTATAATTATTATTTAACTTATAATATTAAACAAATAAAAATTTATTTTAGTTCTTCACCTTAATTTTAAAAACTCATAATTTTTCTTCAATTTTTGTTTTGAAAAGTTACATTTTCTCTTTTACGATTTATTTTTCTTTCCACCCAACTTCTCCATCTCTAGTCACCATCTTTCTCTCTCTTAACACTGAGCAATGCTCTTTCTCCCAAAAGATCGGTCGTCTTTGTTAAGACAAACCTTCTTCAGACATCATGTTTGCTCTCTTTCTTCATCGTGCCGCATTGGATCTTGGAGATCTTCGAAGAGTGATCTTCAAAGACTTCATTGTGCCAAAGCCTTCATTTTGTGGAGATGCAACTAATTCAACAAAGACAAACAGTCCAGGAGGGGGAGATGCAATCAATTCGTGGAGATGAAAGATACAACCGGTTGGAAAGAGAGAGCACTGGGGGAGAGAGAAAGTGTCGGGAGGGAGAGAGACTAGGCTGAAGAAGGTGGTCTATCAACCAAATTTCAATGGCCTGAAACTATATAAAAAAAAAAATTCTAGTGAAGAAAATATAATTTTTCAAAACTTATGATACGAAAAAATTGTGACTTTTTCAAAACTAAGGTATAGAAATCAGATAAAATTATCTTTTTTTATATTATAGGTTAAATGATAATTAAACCTTAAGATTTAACAGATTTTATTAATTTCAATAGTTGATAAATAGATATTTAAATTTTCAAAACTTAATGGGAGAAAGTTGACAATGAACTAAACCTTGGGTGAGAATTAAATCTTTGGGCCTATAATTTATATGTAGCAACCAAGAAGCATGCTTTTTAGTTGGCTGGTAGTACACATTGAAATGTTTCTTAATACAAAACAAAAAAATAATCTCCAAGCATGCCGAACTTTGAAACTTGCATGCATTCTATTGTATTTGTGCACAGAAGTCAAGTTGGAGGGCCGCCACCGTTGATTTTGGTTCATTTCTAATCGTTTTTCAGTGGCTGGAGTCCTAATTTGCCATGGGCCAAACATGTCTGCTAATGTCTAAGTATTTTGGAGGCCCGATATAGCCCAAACTAATTTGGGTGCCTTTTAAAAGAGTGCATTCTGGTTGAAGGCCCTCTATGCCGATGACATATTTGCATTGCCCCTTGGCCGCTTGCATCCACCAGCTAGTTCTGCAGAACCCGGTCACTGTTCATAACATCTTTCACATTATATTTATAACTTCTGGGATATTATAGGAAATGTATTGAATGGCTAAAAATTATTTATGCATCGAAAGGTTCAACTGATATTTCATAGACTTGTTTATTCTATAAAAAAAAAACATTCATAATTTGGACATGGGAAGTGATGATGAGGCTATGATCTAATAGATGGGCCTGAAATATCATTACCCTTTAAATATTGAAATATATGAATAAGCATGCCTGCCTGCCTACACAATATGTGACAAGGAAGACCCACATTTGGGTTCCCAAATTATTTTCCTGAGATCCTGGGCATAAACCCAAATCCTCATTTTCCTTTATAAGACTTAGCCCACTCTACTAATCAATAAAGTACTGAAGACAATTACAGCTCAATTTGTTGGAGACAGTCAAGTCTTAAAGTATTGGCATGAATAAATTCGATGGAGCCATATTTCATCCTGTGTGGCTGTAGTCACAAAGCTTTTCTTCTCGAATTCTCAAGTTAACTGAACTTGTGGTCTCAATTTCTCCTCTAATATTGGGGCTTCACCCTGCGCATACAAAAAAATTCATTCCTGAAAATATTGCAACATCTTCAGAAAGGCACACCTGTTAACAAATAAACAAATGAATGCTTGGCGGTTGTGCTCGCCAAATCTTTGTTTCGGCTCCTTACTAAATCATAGAATCCCTTGAAAAGGAAAATAAAGAACAATCCAAATCATCAGTCTTTAAGTTTAGAGTCAACTGGTCAAGAAATTAATAAATGGTATCTTCAAGGCCTGGAGCAACACAGATATTCTTCTTCAAATTCCTTCTTTCTGTCATTTTCAATAAATAGTTCTTCTTTTTAACATCTAAGAGCAGTTTTATCGACCTTCCATTGCTGAAAAACAGGCTTGCCTTGCCAGTTCCTAAATTAAGGGACAGATATATGAGTAATATGTCATATTATTTCTTATAATATTAATATCATAATGTTCTTTTCACATTACTTAAATTTTTTCCACAAGCATTTAGTAAGGAGATGCGACAAGGAAAATTAAATAGACATAAGAAAAAACCATACTCATTAATGTAGATGCATGATAGGACAAAAATAAACAACAATTGGTCCTGATTTCCTAACGAAGAAGGCAAAAAACCATTTGGTGAACAAACGACCCTAAGTCTTCGCCATTGTAGATGGCGGATAAAAGGAAAAGTTGGTCCAGTTCCCCGCTGAGACACTGTTTTGCTGTGGCCGCAGCCACTTCGTGGACAACGGGTCCTTACTGATTGCTTCGTTTCAACGTCGTTTCTCCTTTTTCGATTGTTAAAAAATACGGTATAGATTTAGGAGAGATAAAAATGGGAGAGAGGCTGTGTTATTTGGACATTCAGAGATCATTCAGAGATCAGCAGAAGTTGGACGTTAAGTGCACAAGGTGAAATGAAAGGGAGAAGAAAAAAAGTTGTTAGGGTTATGACGTACTTAACTTGTTTTATAAGGACCGTAAATGATAATAATTTTATTATAATATTTAAAAAATTATTGTGAATATTTTTTAATATTTAAAATTAATTTTGATGAATAAATGTTAAAAAGGTTTTTCGTATTTAAAGAAAGAATAGATATCAATTTATTCAACTTTGGATAGATATATAGATAGAGAATAGCTTCATTTGTTTTTTTTTTACTAGTGTTTTTAAAATCCGATCAATTATCAAATCAATTATTCTATTGGTTTATAGTTTAATTGAATAGTCAATCGATTTAATTTATTAACAAATTATTATATATTATTTGAATAGTATCAAATATTATCATATATTTTAAAAATAAAATATATGAAATATAATTTCAAATATGTTAATTAAACAATCGACATCTTATTACACAGATAAAAAAAATTAACTACAAATTGTTAGTATTAAATAGTTTTTTTTTTGTTCAACGGATTTATTAAGTTTAATCAAATTTTAAATAAGTCAATATTTATATATAGATCGAATTAAACTACAAAATCAGATTATATTATAAATTAATTTATAATTCAATCAATTGAACCAAATAATCCGATTCAGTTTGAAAAATACAGATGAAAACTTCATTTGTTTCTTTTAAAAAATGAGATAACATACAATTTTGTAGGATAAGCAGTGGCAAACAAAAGTGATTGAAAGAAAAGTAATTCCAACAAAAGAAAATACAAGAAAGAAAAGGGAAGTAATAATATAATATGGGAATCTACCTGGGAAGAGCAACAAACAAAAATTACAAAGGGGGAAACAGTTAAAATGACATAATGCTTTCAATTCTCGTTCAATCATGTAAAGAAAAAGGGTTAGTGTGGGGGAGGGTTCACTGTCAACAAAAAGGGATAAAAAATATTGGTGGGGTAAGTGTCTTATACCAACTTACCTGCTTATCGCCAATAGAAAATATTCGCAAGGACAGCCAACAAAAATGAAAACAAAAGATAGCACTTAACGTTTAAAAACGACATCTCCTCTTGTCTCGTCATTAGTCGGTAGAGATGATGACAGTCCACACAAACCAAACCCTAAACTGTTTCTGCAAATTTTTTTTCACTTATCAAATCATCACTACACTACCATTTCTCTGCATCTACACCTCTATAACCCTTAGGATAAGGTTGATTTGGATAATATTTTATTATATAAAATTGATAAGTTAAAATAATTATTATGTTTGGTTGAGAATTATAAAAGAATATTATGGTATTATTTTACTTAAATATTTTTTGAATATAATTATTTTAAAATATTTTTTATATTTCTAAGTTGTCGTACGAGATCTATCCGATGCTAGATGCAGAGACACATAATAGATCGATATAAACATCATGAGCTGTCCCGCAATAAAACCAGTTGTTGCTGATACTTTCTTTTCAGTTCCTTCTTTCATTACCCGAGCTCATTATATTAATTGAAAATGAGTAGATTTTTGTTTTAATGATTAATAAGTAAATATATAATTATAATAAAATCAATATTACCATGATAATATTTTAATAAGTAATATTATGAGTACATATATAATGTATCATCATGTGATTGAATGTTATTTTATCTTTAATTCAAAATTACTTAATTATTTAACGAGACATATTAAATAGGTATATATTTGTGTACTCAAAGTAGATACACACAATTTTAGTGTATTTGAATATCTAAAGTAGAGATGATAATTAAATTCTTTCTTGTATTATCTGTTGTATCAATATTGGTAATAAAGAATTATTGACAAATCAAAAATAACACGAATAATAAAAGTAAGATTAGTATAGTATTGTTTATATACTCCAATCAAACACCCCTATAATTTTAAATTCTCCACCCTTGCCCTTTTCAGCTTCAAAACAATCAGAGGGAAATTGAGATAGGAAAAATTAAAAGAAAAGAGTGATTTGTTACTAAAATTATTTGTTGTGCCGTCGTATTCATAGACTTCATCACTTCAGTGTATGGTTGCTTTCATTGTTACAAAGAGGAAATGGTTTATGGGATGGAAAAAAATCAATTACTCTCTTAAAACAGTGATTAGTACATATTAATCACTTATTGTGATAATTAAGGCAGGAAGTATTTTGGCAAAGAAAATTAATTAGTAATTAAAAGCAAGAAACAATTAAAGCGTACAAGTTTAATAATGCAAGTTATGTCACTTTCGAGGAATCAAATTGCTATAAACAATATCAACAGATTCAGAGTTGTTATTAAATGCCTTGTATATATCTTTAATATCTCAATCATATATAGTAAATATTCATGTGAACAAGATAAATCATAAACCATAGGTTAAAAAAAAATTAGGGAGCTGGAACATTTTTTGATCGCTCTTTAATTAAACTTTCATCTGAAAACCAGCATAATTTATGTACTTTAATAATTAATTTTTTATTTTAAGTAGTGATTAGATTTGTTTTCTTTCTCATTACTCAACAGACTGCTTCATATGGGATTATATTATTGTGAGTTTTGGCTTAGAAAGTCCCTCAAAGTGCAAACTTTATAGTCTAATTATGTCACTGTAGAATAAAAAAGATGTGGTAAATTATAAGTTACGAGGAAATTATTTCTTACCTCAACTTTTTCACAGTTCTAAATTGAGCCTATGTTAATGCATTATTGCTCCATTTTTACCCTAATGTAAAAATTTATAAGAACATAGGTGGAGGAAACTAATGAAAGTCTTGGTGGTTCCAAAACCCTTGAAACTACTGGAACTTAATTATTGATGGAGCTGAGGATTTCAAGAAAGTTATTATTATAAATTTGCATGCTTTTGTCACCTAACAACAAACAACCCTATAATCATTCACATCTCTTCTTAATTCTCTTTTTAGATTATTTAGAGAACACATGCGCAGCACTATATATAAAGACAATCAGCAAAGGGAATTAAGGGACTTGAATTTTCAACATTTACAAATTATTTACAATGGACCAACATTGCTTCAGATTTCAATATAAAGCTAGTGTTAATTAATTAATTAAATGAGATGTTGGGGTCGATTAGGTATAATTATCAGATAAATACGTATTTACTAGGAAGCTTTGGGGGAATTTGTGATTACCTAATTTAATTAGTTATTTGCTTAATGTGTTTGGTCTTATAAAATAATAAGTTCAAAAGTCTACTATATAAGAAAAATCGAGATCAAATCTATATGGGTTACCTAATTCTAGCTAATTTATGAAATAATTTAGAGATTTCTACGGCTCTCTAATTGAAACAAAATTGTCTTGTCATTCTTTATTTTTGGTTTTTATTTTGTTGCATTGTGACAATTTGATTTCTTTTTCATCCCATTTAGTTGTCCTTGTTGACTATTTGGCATATCTTTAATTCCATGAGAGTGTTATTAAAGTGTTTTTAAGCCTGCTGTGATAGTTAAATTTAATATTAATAAGTAAGAATTTGAGTACTGAAAGTGATCACGATGACATGTTTATTTAATTGCTTGATTCCAACTAATTTAGAAAAAAAATTATAGACGGAAGCTTACCCAGTTCCTTTGTAAAAGAAAATGTCTTGCCGACTATTGATCTTTATTAACGTGTGTTCAATTTCTGCAATGCAATTATTGATAAATTTTAGGCCAAAGGGTTTATTCCCACTCAAGTTTTGATGCATTTTCAAAGTCATACCAACGGGGTTTACAAAATCTAAAGTCTCACTCATAGGCGAACTACTATTAGAGTTAAGGTATATTCGTTATTTTACTAATGATATTAAAAAATATATAAAATTTATTATATATTCTCTCATAAGTTTTAAAAATTAACAACATTATTCTTGCATAAATTTTTTAAATTTTAAAAAGTCACATTCCCCCTACCCAAAAAAAAACCTAAGGTTTTTTTCAACCCCTCCTGCCACCATCTTTAACATCAAAAACCTCTTTTCTCCACCATAAACTGTTAGTTGACTCACCTTTAACCATCTCCGACGAATAGATCGATTTCTTTGTTGGTGATGAAGAGATCTAATCTCTTTGTTAGATATAGTTTAGGGTGGAGAGGAGAATTTGTCAATACCAGAGATTGTGGCCAGAGGGGTGAAGAAAAAAACTTAAGTTTAGAGAGAGGGAATGTGACTCTTTAAAGTTAAAAAATTTTTAGTAGAGGTAAAATTGTTAATTTTTAAAACTTAAAAGAGAAAATATAATGAATTCTATAATTTTTTTAATATTATTAGTAAAATAATAATTTTATCCTTGACTCTAACTAAAAATTCTAACAATAATTGGCTTATAGGTAGGATTTAAGGTTTTCAAACTCTATGGATATGTATTTATCTGTATATTAAAACTTGGGTGGGAAATGGTACTTTGGCCATAAATTTTATGGAAACTGATTCAATCTGCCTGCGAGGAAGGCATCTTTAAGAGGTTCAAAAGTTGTCCAAAAGTCAAAAAGATAGAAGAAAAGAGAAGAAACAAGGTCGACACTAAAAGTAAGATGTAAATACTTTAGAAAAAAATTGTCAAAAAAACAACCTAGAAAGGTCACAGCACAACATAACAACACATGTTGCAGAAAATCAGAAACAATGAAAAGCAATACATATGAAACTTCTTAATCATCTTCAAGTTTTGGTCCTTGTTTATGTCTACAAAAGCAAAATTCTTTCACTTTTATTCATTTTTATAGGAAGAAACAACAATAATAATAATAATATTTCTCCTTTATGCAATAAATACCCCGCCCTGATCTAATTAACATTACTGTAAAATTCAAACTCAGGTGGGAAAATTCTTTGGAAGAAAGAGTAGCATGGTACAATATTTAAAGTTAAATAACTAGCATTTGGGCTAAATGAAGCTCCAGGGAACTGTTAGTAATAACAGGGAAAATAAATGCCTTTAGACGACAGTTGTAGGGGCCGGGGAAAATTTCTCTAAATCCAACAAGTGGCCAAAGGAAGAAAAATTGGGCGTTAATGTCTAAATGATGTTAAGAAAGCGAAAATTGAATTAATAATATCATCATCTGCTGAACTGCTTCGTATTTAATTTATTCCACCAACACAATTAAATGTCTTATAATTACTGCAGAAATAAAAGGGTTGCCCACAGCTAGCATCAAGATGCGGACGTCATCTATTCAAAGGCATATGATGGAACATATTGAATTTATATGTAGCAAAATATCAACATGTTACTATATATTATTGCCTCTCCCAAAGCTGTATTGAAGTGCCCAAGGGAACGGTAAAAATTGACACCTGATAGAAACAATAGTGTAGCAGTCTGTAGAATATATATATATATATATATATATAGAGAGAGAGAGAGAGAGAGAGAGAGAGAGAGAGAGCATCGCCCAGAGTTAGCGAAACAGGAAGGCTAAAATTTAGGTTTGAGATTACTATCCCCAGGGTTACCTGTCAATATATTCTCTTTTGCCACATTTATTTACTTCCCTTTATCTCACATCCTCATCATGGTAAGAGAAATGCCGCTATCATCTTACTGAAAATAAGCTATAAACTAAATTGGACTTTGGTTGAAAGTCATCATCCTGCTTCAGAAGCCTCGTTCATGGAACTAATTCTAATGATAATGATTTGTTTTTGTTGTAACAAACTCCAGCTACAATCGAATAGAATGTATGAGAATATATATACATACATATATATATATATATCAATTATACAGAACTACAAGGAACATCTCATATTTTTGCACCAAAGCCATTTTAACCCGCCGTAATTTAATTTGTTGTACAATGATTTGGTAGAATGTCCATATACGCACAGCTTAGATTCGACAAAAATTACCCCGGGTTGCAGTTTTTCGTTCTCACAAAAGAACAAATTTGCTTTTACCGGCATAATTCAAGCGGCCTGTCAAGCTGCATGTTCACGTCATCTGTTAACCCTAATTGTTAGACGATAAATAATTGCACGAGGATAATGATCATAAATAAGGAAAACAATGATTAATTACGACGAGAAAAAATATTTATAGAAATGAATGAAAATTGGGAAAGCTTCTACTTTAATTAATATTATCTGGAAATGCGACGGCATAATGAACAGCTAGTAGATAGTATAATATCCATTTTCCATTAGAAGATGAAAGAAATTGAAATTCAAATGGGAAAATTAAAGTCATTAATTTACAGCTTGAATTAATGCAAATTATATGGTGTAAAGTAAATCAATGGGTAGAAAAAAAAAAAAAGAGAGGAAAAGCTTTTTGGAACAATTAATTTAAAAGAGCCATCAGACTAAGGGTATCTTCTGTTGGGACCCAAGGAGATTGGTCAGCTGTCATCTCCATCAGATTAATTGACGTGTGCCTCAGGTTTCCTCACTCTTAAATCATGGCAAGTAAGAATTTAATTGGCATCAGCAACATCAAACCGCATTAGGTTTAATGACAAATTTTTTTCACATGCCAATCTAATTAATTCACACTGAAACCATAAGTAAAACATCATATTATATTTAATTTGACCTATAATTTATGCATATGCATGCACCAAATAAATTTGTCATCAACAAAAAACAAAAATAGGGTAAAATTAAAAATTTCTGCATGCATTTGTATGCATCCAAGCAAGAAAAGCCATTAATGTTGTACGTATATGGGACTATGCTTTCGAAATCCTGACTTATGACCGGCATAAAAGGGTGAGTTCTAGATCTGGGTATTCTACTATCCTCTGTATTATATGGTTTGTTCGTAGGCCAAAAGACTTTTTCTCACCTAAAGTTGGATGTATTACAAAACTTTCATCTATACAACTTTAAAAACTTAAATACTTATATTCATCTTTTAATTAAAATTTTTTGTTAGGATTAAAAATAAAATTAATTATTTAAAAAATTTTAAATTTTATCTTATTTTTCTTTTTAATTTTAAAAAATTAATAACTTTTTTATTTAAAATTTAAATTTTAAAATTTTAACAATTTTTCTTATAACATTTTCTCCCTTTCTCCAGTCATCTCAATTCTGTACTATAGTCAATACTTTTCAACCATTTTTTAGTTCTTGCCCTTGTCACCTGGACACACTCTTTCTGTCTCTCTCTCTCTCTAGGATGGTCATTTATCATTCAAAAAATAAACAATTCATCATTTGTTTGAACGATTTATCATTATCCAGACGATTTGAACATCATTTTCTGGACAGGGTATTTTACTACTTACTTTCTGTATTCTATGGTTTGTTTGTAAGCATTTGGTCTTATTGCATCAGCAAATCTAAATAGTAGATCTTATTCGCATTAATTCCTTCCTCAATGCTAGTCAAATATAAAATAGCACTTAAATGAGTTTTTAATATAATTATAAATAGAAAATAGAAATTAAGAATTTATTAGGAATAAGTAATTTCATCAATCGAGGTAATATAATTAATTAATATATAGTATAAGGGTAATTAGGGTCAATTAAATTATAAGGGTTACGTTGACAAACGACATACAATAATTGTATCAGTGGTACAGGGAAAAAACGTATAGCTGATGGGAATAATCAATTCTTAAAAAAAAAAAAAATGATCAGAAAGCAATGGGTATGGCCCATCGCATGTCTAATCGGTAGCCCCACGATGTGATCTTCATCTTCCTCCACTCTCATCTTACTATTCCTTTCACCAATTTCACCCATTGGTATCTTGCCTTATTTAGCAAAACAAAATTTACAATCTTCATCGATCAAAACGATGTCAAGTGAAAGAGGGAAGGAGTTGGCTGAAGGATCATCAAGGAGTAGTCCCAGTGATCATCAGTCTCCAACAACGCCTAGCCGTTATGAGTCTCAAAAGAGAAGGGACTGGAACACTTTTGGGCAGTATTTGAAGAATCAAAGGCCTCCGGTTCCTCTTTCACAGTGCAGTTGCAATCATGTGTTAGATTTCCTTCGCTATCTCGATCAGTTTGGAAAGACTAAGGTTCATCTTCAAGGATGCATGTTTTATGGACAGCCTGAGCCGCCTGCTCCTTGTACTTGCCCACTTAGACAAGCTTGGGGAAGCCTCGATGCACTCATCGGGAGGCTGCGAGCTGCCTATGAAGAAAACGGAGGGTCACCAGAGACCAATCCTTTTGCCAGTGGTGCTATTCGTGTTTATCTAAGGGAAGTGAGGGAGTGTCAAGCTAAGGCTAGAGGGATCCCCTATAAGAAGAAAAAAAAGAAGCCAAATCAAGGCAAGGGAAATGATGAATCCAGCTCCGGAATGCACTTTTCTTGATTCCCTTGGCTTTTCTCTCCAATATGGTAATTTCATTTTCCTTATAATCATATATGTTACATAATTTTTCGCTTTTAACAGCCTAAATCTAGAAATCTTGTTCAATTCACTGTCATCAGATCACCAATGTCATCCCAAATTTATTAACAGTACTATCTGATCTCTTAGATATATTGGTTCGAAAATCTAACAATATTATCGTTTTGGTTTTACCATTATGAGAAGTTTAATTGGCTTGATTTGAGACTATATCAATTCTTTCCTGCACACTTAGTTTAAGTAACCAGTGCGCCGAAGTACACCCGAACCCTAATTTTTCAACATCTGTTACTGAAAAATAGTGGCTGACTTTCAAAATGAAACTATGCATCAGTAACTCTAGCTACCTGCTCATATATATTCTCAGATCACTAAATGCAATTGTGAGTCTGTGACTATGCGGTACAAAGTCTAAACAGCACAGGAACTATTTGACATTGTAAACTACGTGTTCAGTCATAAAAAAACACAGAAGATAGTTGTATTTCTTGAGATCTCTCTCTTAAATTCACGCAAAGAAGAAAACATGCATTATGCAAAATAATAATACAGTGCTGCTGGTAAAAATAAATAAATTAATATTTACTAATGTACGTTAGCTTTTCCCTAATTTAATTTTCTTTTTTAAGATTCTGCAGATTTTGTGCCCATGAATGGTCAAGTGAGGTATCATAAACTTTTCCATGTAGATATATATATTTAATAGATAAATGATGGATAGGAAATGATTAATCAATGTTTAAGGTTTCTTGCAAATCTCCTTTGTTGTTATTTTAGTGTTCTTTCATGCTTTTAATGGCTGTTCATAAGATAAACGAAGTTATTTGCAAATCTCAATTATTTAAGAGATAATTAATGCTGGTTAAATATTATTGTTTGGTTTACGTGATCAATTATCCCCAATTAATTAATGTCCCACTGATTGCTTTTCCTTAGTGCATAAGATTTTTGCAAGGGCAGTTACGAAATTTTGTATCTGCATTGTAATAGCCCTTTGTACCTTCACTAGATTGCATGTCGTGAATATCAGATTGTGTGGGTCAGTAAGTTTATTCCATTACAATGCTTTGATACTGGATCATAGATTTGCATATATAGATGTATGACTTTTTCTTAGTGTGAGCAAATTCCTGAACTCTTTTTACTTCACATTTTCCTGTTTCTATATGCTTAAAGCCATAGCATCTCGCATGTACTTGGCGCTCCTCATCACTTGCTTCTTCATAGACCCACTTTTCGGGGCTGAACTGAATTTTATCAGTACTTCAAAAGGCTGATTATCAGTTAGATAGTTGGAACTGAATCAGCTTCTTAGAAAGAAGTTTTAAGAGACATTATGATCAACTTTATTTATATAGACGTGAATTTGTAGTTAGAATCCTGTCAGCCTTCAAATGATATTGCTTCAATTTTGTAGACATTTGCTGGAGAAAATCAACTATAAACATTTACTTTCTCAATCAGGAAAGGTTTTTGTAGTTGTGCCACTATAAAATCTGAAACCAAACAGTTTGCTTTCCCTTTATAATCCCAAAATGTACATATATATATACAAACACACACACACACACACACTCAGTATCACTATTTTCTTTTTTCTTTTTGGTGAAGCAGATTCACTATTCTCAGTATGACTCACCAACATATTTGTGCTCTGGCTATAATTCCTGATTACTGGTGTGGAGCCTCCACAGAAAGAAACCTAGTCGAGTAAGGGGATCAGCTGATGGGCCTATATATACGTAGCCCTTTTGCTGTTAAATTGATCTCCCGTAGCAAATAGTTTCAACTGTTGATAGTGGAACGAGAATGAATCGGAGTCTGCTAGCTATAAGATAACACACAAAAGATGTATTTACAAACCCTAATCTTTTACAGTGGATTGAGATTTTACTAAATCATGGGTTATAGCAAATATCTTCTAATTAATCTCTATGTCAATATCTTAAATATTTACCTTCTTATCTTACCTTTTTAAAAACTTTTATACTAGATGTTTGCTTGTCCTTGATCTCCTAATCTGCATATCAATATTAGATTAATCTTAAACATTCTTGAAACTTTTAGACTAGTGTTTACATATTTTTTAGTAAGCATTTATGTATACAGAGCATATATTATTATATGATTAGATGATTTTAAATTAAGAATAAAATAACATTCAATTACTTGATGAATGTGCACATAATTATGTACCGAAAAGTGTATACATATAGTATTCCTATTATAAAATTTGGGTTGTCCTAATAATTTTAAGTTTTAAGGAGTTGATTATAGGCTTTATATCTCATGCACATCAAAACATACACTTCAAATCTTGAATACCATCAAGTGGATGAATTCTTGTGATATCTGATTTGTGTTTTTTAGAGTAGGTCTAGCTTTCATGAGAATAGCAGGATACGGTAAGAGTTTTTATCTATAATTCGCATGCTCTCTTTGTTCATTTAATCTGTAATGTGTTTACAGGAACCAGGAGATCGAAATTTATAGCCCATGTCATTAATATGGACAACGAATCATTCTTAATCTGATTCTTATCTAAGCAATAACCAAAATTTGTGTCTCCTTGGTTATATAATACAGTAAGAAATAAAAAGCATTTTCATCACATAATATTTACAATGCAAAGGTGTCAGAGGTCATCTGTAAAGAATTAAACAAAAATAAGATGATTTAAGGATTCAAATCCCATTACATTCAGGCAGTCCTTTTTCTGTTGCTTTTGCTATATATGCATGTCACCTATAACACATTACACAAGCTATCAATGGAAAATTCATTTGGTTCAAATTCATGCTTGGTTTTCCTTTAGTCATAATATCTATTTGAGATAATCAAGACCAATATAGTAAATTAATATTCACTTGGTTGCATGAAATCTGAAAATGGTGATATGATTTTCTGCAGGATCATTTGGGGCACGAATCAAATGAAAGGGATTGTTACAAAGTAAAATCTATTGAAGTTGCAGTTTTAAGTTGATTTCAGCATTTCTAGTTGCGGATGGCTGTAATCAAGGGAGTTGATTTACATGGCTCTCTTGGGATGGCGATCTTAAGAGTACTTTCCGTTATTGTCTGCCATTTGGAATTGTAAGCGCTTAAAAGATCAAAACTTTTTATGTAATTCTGTTGGTTATGTTTAAATCTGCTACTTGTAATATCCATAGTATTTTTGTAATATAATAAGATTATTCTGACTTCTCAATTATCATCATCATTTGGTCATGAGAAAACACTAGCATTTCTTTAGGCTTCTCTTCCCTATAGAATTGAATCAATGAAACAGTTATTCTGGTTTTGTTTACAAATTTATTTGTAAAACTTAATTTTATTTTCTTAAGATTTGAGATTAATGTGTTTAGTATTAAATTTTGAAAAGCAAACCTTTTCTCTTGCTGCTGTTTAGGTGAAACAGTTTTATATGTTTTCTGACCTTATTACTTAAAAGCATAGAAAAAAATCTTTAATTTATCAGGTCTAACACCAGTTTTTGGAATGATTCCCTGGCCTTAGATTGTGTATACGAATCATATTTTTCTCGATGTGAGAAGAGTTTCTGAAAACCAACTGTATATATATGTGACCCGTCTAAGTTTCTTGCTTATTCTGCAATCTGCCAAGAATATTCTTTTCTTGAATTATAGAGGTTAGTGACAATTTCCCCAAATTCTTTATAATTATTGTGTTTTCCCAAGAAGGAATTTTGCATCTGAAAGCTTTCCGAGTTCGGAATTTTGGCCCCTACTTTGCCATGATATCCTTTAAATCATATTTGTTGTCCATTATTTGTTTACATCCAGAGATGAACGGTTTCTTGCACATGACAACACGTCCGCCAAGAACGAAGGAATTATATAAAATAGTTTAGATTCTATAGACAGTCCATTTGGAATTAAAAAAACTAATACTGTCACTTAAAACTTAATTATTGAATGAGGGTTCTTGTTCAAGGAAGTTAAATACTGGGGTTTTGTGCAACTATATATGTATAATCAAAGGAGCCTATGGACGTATGGTTGGTCGACTTGTAAATATGATCTCTCCTTGATTTGTGTTCTAGAGATAGCATTTCTACAATGGGATTCGTTGAATGTTCTTCTATTCAGAAAAAGGTATGACGTTCATGCATATATAAAATTACTTAGCTTTTTTATCAACTTATTTTCTATCTTTTAAACTTTTCTTCTTTTGCTCTTTTGGATGGTGTAATGGGGTGGCCGGCATGGCTTATGGGCTGCATGTTGCTTTGATTGCTCTTGTTCAAAGGTTTCATGCCTGTTTAGCAGTAGTTCTGTGTATTTTAGTGAATATGCTTAAAGAAAATAAGCACTCGGCTTTGATTTCTTCTCTCCGAACCCTAGTCTTCAACAGAAAACCCTGCCTCCAAATTAACGGAGGGAAAACCAAGGGAGAAGAATAGTATGGCCTCAATTAAACCAAACGATTAATGGAACCTGGCTAACACTTGCTGTTATATTGCATGCATTATATAGCAAACAATTTAGGGCATCACAAAAGTCTCGCTTTCTAATGGAAGCCCTAAAAGATTTTCTGCAGAAATGGAAAGATTTTTTTTTCTACTTTTGTCTAGTAGTATATTGGAGAGGTACTTTCTTCGGTCTAAAACCTGGCTAAAATCTGGTTCTCGAGAGTTTTCAGTATTCCAGCTAGACCATCGAAGAAAATATAGATCTAAAGCTTGAAAAGCAATTTAAATAATTGGAGAATTGAGTGGGCAGAGCAAATTATGGAAAAGGACTGAAAAAGAAGTTAGCTTCTTATTACATTCAATGAATCTCTCTGCTCAAGACCGACTTGCCTTTTGTCTGCACATGATCATTCTCATTCTCACCCAAATAATTTAGTGTCTAATCATAGGTAAAAGCTTGAGTTGTAGGGACCTTATGTAAAAGAGGAATCCAGACCCTTGACCTAACATCGCCATTGATGAATGCTAAAGCTTCACTTCACCCTCATAGTCATTTCATTTTTGTTTGTTTACGCACATGAAAGGAAGACTAATAATAATCTTGATGTTTTGGCTTCTTTGGGAAAGTCCTGATTTCATATTTTAGAATATGAATACAACTGGTTGATTAACGTTGAGAGCAGCCCATATTATACACATTTTACATGCATTTAATGGAAGATAGAGTGTAACAATTTTTTGTGCCTAACATGACAAATTAAACGATTGAATTTAAGGAATACCACTGCAACATTGTGGGCGAACCTAACCTATGCTCACACCAAGAGAAAATTTCATTCCACTCTTAGTAAAATCTTATATCAACAAAACATAAAAAATGTTAAGTATGTATATATATCTTATATTATTTAAAGATGAGAATATGAAACTAGTTAAATAAATTGTAAACTCTTTAAATTGTCAATACCTGATTTAGATTATAAAACCCAGAATCAAAATCATGATGGAGTAAATTGAATTATTAAATTAAAGATATTACAATGATTCAAACAATAAACCAAGTATATATGCCCACATGGTCATGATAAGGAGAATCTTCATCTATTTGGTTGTCTCGAAGGAATGTATAATTTTTTTAGGGATAGGATTGGCCCATCACCCATGAGGCTGATGAGGAAAAAAAATTATTATGAATATTTCAAACCAGTATTATATATATTTGTCTATTCTATTCACAATGACGTGAAAATTAAATGTTGAATAAAGAGTTTAAGAAAAAGAAATAAAAATCGACATTTCAATATCATTCATGTCTTCCACTAATTGAAATTCTCTAGCAAAAGAAGGCCTCTGTGGTATGCTTAAAATTAAAGGCAAGAATAAAAAATGTCTTCCATTCCCAACTAGTACTTGTATGGAGCATTGCAATCTAAAAGCCTCTACGGTTATTTCGTTGTAATAACGATAAACGTATGTATACTTAATTCGAGTAAATGATTGAGCATATATTTAATGTATTAGAAAATTTTAAATTAAAGATAAAATAATATTCGATCATATAACGATACTTACTATGTACTCAAAATAGATACGTATAATATTATGATTATTGAATTAATAATTGTAATGTTGAAACAAAAAGCATAGTGCTGTTAATAGAGACTACTATGAGCAGAAGTGCAATGATAGATAAGATGGGTGATGGAGCCTGTAGAGTAAATGACCTCATGAATAGGCAAAGGCAAAGGCAAAGGCAAGCACCATGCATGCGTATCATAATTCCAGTGGGTTTGGTCTTCTTTTAGACAACAAAATCCACTGCAAATTTCCAGAGAAAGAAATACAAATGTAGGACCCTATCATCAATCAGTACCACGGGAATGTACCTGCTACAAGTATATCACATAATTCAATACAAAAGAAACAGAAAATCATTCTGTAATAATATTTCACTGAATTGTTTCAATTTAGAAGAAGTGGGAAGACAATTTCTTTCTTTCTTTCTTTCTTTCTTTCTTTCTTTTTATATTTTTTTTCTTAGAAATATTTTGATCCTTCCATTCCAATCTTTAATTAACCTAAATTGATCCCTTTGCCGAACCAATAATTGACAACATACATAGCATTGGTACGGCATCTTCTAATTCGTCCCGATTCTTTAGATTTGATGGCCTCAACACGCTTATGTCCTATTTTTGGCAAGTCATGCCATGTGAGGTTTGCAATCCATGGACCCCTTTTATCTTATCACTTTGACATTTTGTGCATATTAAAATGCCCAAAAAGGTCCTCCCAATTTTACTTTCTGACAAATTTAATCCAGGTAGATCACACTCTGTCCATTTGTCAAGTAATCAGTTCCATCCATTTTTGGTTGGATTCAATATAGACTATTTGAATTCGAATATAATAAATTTTTAATTTAATTTAAAATAATTTTTTTTTGTAGACAGAACTTAAATATTTTGAAATGAATCTTATTGGGATAAGGCCCAAATTCATTGTACTATAGATTACTGGGAATTTGTAATTGAAAAGAATTAGAATGGTTAGGGGCCAAAGCCCAGTTGAAGGGTGGTGGGTTGGTGGTGGACAAATTGTGAAAATGAATGTCGTTGTTATGGAAATAAAATCCAAATCAATAAGGCAATCCCCGTAGGGTCCATTCTCATCCAAAGAGAATACCCACCACCTTCTTTTAAGATAAGGTGAAAAAGCCTTTTTATTATTATCATCTTTTTTTCCATCCTATTCTTTTAACCTAGACCTAGCCAAAGCCAAAGCCAAAGCCAAGCAATTATGAAGTTATTTTCGGATTGAGTGATTAATATTTTTCCTCTAAAGATTTCTTTCTCTCTCTCTCTCTCTCACGCGTATACATGGGTATAAATACACGTACATGCATATATATATACATACATATATATATATACTCATATATATACATTCATAAATACATATCCATGTATATATATATATATATATATTGATAAAATTTATTTTTATTAAAAATAAATTTGACACAATATCAAATAAATATATTATTATATTATTTATAACTATTTATTTTTATAAAATTATCATATTACATTAAAAGTTTTTTTCTTAAAAGTTGTGAAATCCATCATTAAAACGATCATTAATCAATTGGTCCAAAATTCTCTCCTCCTCTTCTTTTCTTCCTTTTCTTTTTCACCTTTATATCTCTCTTTTATTAATACACAATAACGTTAACAACATTTAAACTACAAAAATAATTCACTTGGTTCTTTAATATCTCATTCTACCTGAAAAATGCATTGAAACTCACTTGATATTCTAAAGAGATTTGGTTGTTTGTCATTGAAAAATTCAATTTTTGTTGAGAATTTCTTTATCTAGTAAGCCCAAATGACAACAAGCCCTCATTTGCTCTTTTGGTTTTGTCTTTGAAAAAGTTCTAGAATACAACTCAAAGAAAAGAAAATGCAAAATAAGGAAATTTTGATTAACTCAAATTCCCTCCCATTCTTAACAAAACATATTTCTCTTGTGTGTAAATGACTATCTCAAAGATAGGACAACAAACTCATTATAGTGAGAGAGCGAAGTAAAAGGAGAAAGCTAAAAGAATGAGTCTTATTTGTTCACAAATCAACTTTTTTTTTTCTTAAATCGAATATGGGTTCAGTGTATAATCAATATAATACAAATGTTATTCCCTAGTGTCTATGTGTAGTGTGTTGTGTGCTAAGAGATTAATTTGAGTCAGGTAAACTTTTTTAAACGATATATGAGTAAAGTGTGAAATTATTAGAAATATCATATATTATGTTACATGTTATTGGATCCCATCTGCCATAAATATAGATTTTCTCTCAAACTTGTATGTTAATACTTAACATATTTTTTTAAACGACGTGAGATAACCCATCAATCTTCCCTTTCACATAACAACTCTTCAATTCAATATTTTTTATAATTTGTTATTTAAGATAACAATAAATTACTATTTAATCTTTACATCTATCAACCATTTATAGATCTTGCATGAAGATTTTATAAATATATAAATATAAATAATAATTTAATCAAACTTCAAGTAAGGTAATATTGTTTTAACGTTTCATGGGCAAAGACTTTTGGTTGAAATAGTGCAACCACTAAGGAGGGGGTTAAAAAAGAATGCACGAGAAAGACAGATGCTTTATGGAGAGCAAAAAAAAAAAGTGAACCAATGAAATTAAAAAAAAATAATAAAGTGATGGTTAAAAAGAGTATTAGTAATTTAATAGAAAAACCAAAATCCACTTGTAAGTTTATAAAGCCATCACATGATTATATTAAATGGCGCATCTTCTTTCCATGTGAATTATCCTTTTCGTTTCCACTCCCAGTGGACCATTTCTTATTCATACTAACATTATTTTATATATATATATATATGTAATTTTTTCAAAATTTAAATTTAAAAAAAAAATTTAATTTTCAGGTTCAGACAAAAAAGAAAGATAAAGTTTTATTTTTTATTTTTTAAATATAATAAGCTTTTATTCCCTCCCATTTGTTACCACATAGTATCTACGCCTATCTGCATTTCACGATCTTCTATTCTCACCTCCTTATCAATATGAATAGTCGACTTGTTTACTTTATTTTTGATTGGACCACGTGGTTGCTTCCTTTCCACAGGATTACGCTTACTTGTAGTCATATCACCATTTACATGGAAGCTTTGATGCCAAGTGGATGGACAAGACAGACCACGTCATCATCAAGGACAGTTTTCTAGGCAAATTGACACGTGAATGTTTCCTCTATGTTGTTGTGTACTTGTGTCGTTTTGTAGAAGTTATCAATAATTTATACAGAATAATATAAATTTAATTGTTGGGAAATATAATTTAATTTCCCCAAAAAATATTTATTCTAATAATTTCATAAAGCAAAGAAAGTTGAAAAGCAAAAAGCAAGCAGCTAATCTAATTTATTTAAAAAAAAAAAAAAAGAAGAAGAAGAAGAATGAGATACTTTGATTATTTTATTTTCATCCTCTCTTCGGATACCATCCATCCACATTCATTAACAGTCAAATCAAAAGAACAAATTATGCCTTTTACAACCAGAATCATCCACTTCCACTCTTACCTTTCACGAAAATTTTCTCCATTATTCCTCTGTATTCTTCTGCAGATTCACCGCAATATTCCTCTTAACACAAATGCTTCTTGTTATTTTCCCTTGGAAAAAGGACTATTTTTCGCCAAATTTTAATCGAATTTCAAACAAATATTTTAGAGAGTTTAAAATTTTAAATATTTATTTATAGATTATTTTTTTATTATTATTTAGGTATTTAGATTTCTAATGTATCGCAAATGTGCTTTTGTGAGGACACAGTCCTCTGGCCTTTTCTAGCCTTTTCCAGTTCACAATGACTAAATCCACATCAATACCCAAAATTTGTTTTTATTTCAAAGTCCCCCACCCTGTCATCATATCATATCCCATTAAATTAAATCCCCCGCAGTACCAAACATGCCCATCCCTGTCACGTGCCTTCCTCTGCCCCTTGGCTCACCATCCATCTTTCTACTTACATTTTTACCTCTTCTTCCTCAGGAAAAGGCGTGACCTCACTCTCTCTGATGGCTGCACCCTCTACTACTTCCATCACTGATCTCCCTGACGTTATTCTCTCTATCATTTTCGCTTCCATCACCGATACACGCTCTCGTAATTCCCTCTCTTTGGTCAGCCAGAGGTTCCATTTGCTCGAGAGGATCACGCGCACTTTTCTCACGCTCAGAGGCAACGCTCGTTATCTCTACTTGATCCCTAACGCTTTCAGATCCGTCACCGACTTGGACCTTTCTCTTCTCTCTCCTTGGGGTCACTCGCTGCTCTCTTCCTCTTCGCCTTCTGATCTTCTCTTGGCTCAGCGTTTAAGGCAGGCTTTTCCTTCCGTCACATCTCTCACGCTCTACTGCCGATCTCCCGCCACTCTCCGGAATTTACTTCCTCAGTGGCCCAGATTGAGCCACCTCAAATTAGTCCGTTGGCATCAACGCCCGCAGTCCGATATCGGAGCTGATTTTTATCCGTTGTTTGAACAATGTAAATCACTTACGTCTCTTGATGTTTCCACTTTCTATTACTGGACAGAAGATCTCCCTCCGGTGCTGCAAGCTTTTCCAAATATATCAGCGAATATCACGCACTTGAATCTTCTCACGACGTCGTTTATGGAAGGTTTTAAGTCGCAGGAGATTCAAGATATCACTGCAGCTTGCCCCAATCTCAACAAGTTTCTGGTTGCGTGTATGTTTGATCCGAGGTACATTGGTTTCGTCGGTGACGAAACTTTATCGGCTGTCGCAACTAATTGTCCCAAACTGACGCTTCTGCACTTAGCCGACACGTCGTCCTTGACTAATCAGAGAGGAGATCCGGAAAGTGATGGCTTTACTTCGGAGGACGCAAGAATCAGTCGAGAAACTTTAATACAGCTTTTCAATGGCTTGCCTTTGCTTGAAGAGTCGGTTCTCGATGTCTGCAAGAATGTCAGAGAAAGCGGCTCCGCTCTCGAGCTGCTAAAGTCGAAGTGCCCGAATCTCAGGGCGCTTAAGTTAGGGCAGTTTCATGGAATTTGCTTGGCCATCGGTTCGCAGCTCGATGGGGTCGCGTTGTGTGGACGTCTCGAGTCTTTGTCTATAAAGAACTGCGGAGACTTGAATGATATGGGTTTGATAGCCATCGGGAGAGGATGTTGTAGATTGGCTAAGTTTGAAGTTGAAGGGTGCAAGAATATTACAGTTAAAGGTTTTAGAACAATGGCTTGTTTGCTTCAGAAGACTCTGGTTGACGTAAGGATTTCTTGTTGTAAGAACCTTGATGCTGTGGCATGTTGTAGAGCTTTGGAGCCGATCCGCGATCGTATTCAAAAACTGCATATTGATTGTATATGGAATGGAGTGGCAGAGAGCCATAGTTCAGCTTCAGATTTTCTCAGTTTTGACCTTAACGTAGTGAATGATGAGGGTAGTTCCTTTTCTGAAGATACTGATAGCAAGAAGAAACGAAAATACTGTTTTGATGGCGGGGGTAATTCTATGCAAAGCAATGGAAATGGGTCTCGGTTCAAGACATGGGGAAGCTTGAAAAGCCTCTCGGTTTGGATTGAAGTTGGTGACCTCTTAACGCCATTGCCAAATGTGGGTCTTGATGACTGTCCAAATTTAGAGGAAATTATTATAAAGGTGGAAGGAGATACCCGGAGACAGTACAAACCGTCGGAATGTGCTTTTGGATTGGGCTGTTTAGCGGTGTATCCACGGCTGTCGAAAATGAAACTAGATTGTGGTGAAACAATAGGCTTTGCTCTGACGGCGCCTTCGGGACAGATGGATTTGAGCTTGTGGGAGAGATTTTTCTTGAAAGGAATTGGGGAATTGAGACTGAATGAACTTGATTATTGGCCACCACAAGATAGGGATGTAAATCACCGGAGTTTATCACTGCCAGCCGCTGGATTGCTGGCACAGTGCGTCACGCTGAGGAAGCTGTTCATACACGGGACGGCTTATGAACACTTTATGATGTTCCTTCCTCATATTCCTAATCTGAGGGATGTCCAACTTAGAGAAGATTACTATCCTGCACCAGAGACCGATATGAGTACGGAGATGAGAGTGGACTCATGCCGTCGCTTTGAAGATGCGCTTAACAGAAAACGCATAGATGACTGAATCATAGTAACTAATGATAAGTGCTTGTTTATCATCATACACAAAGCATGAATCGTTTTGAGTTGTATAAAGTTTATCATTTTACAGTAGTTTTTCTTTTTTAATAACCAGATGTAACCATGCGTGTAACACACATAATGTTAAATTTCAACAATTAAAGAGAGAAATGACTCCACTTCACTCTATATGATAGATGTGATTGCCGAAAAAAGGATTTTAAGAGTTGGCTACACCAAAAACTGAAAAACAAAGCATTCTCTGACTCAACTGTTCTACAATTATTGGAACATCAAGATAGTTTACACTTACGAAGCCGAAACACATTGTAGCAGCTCTACCATGCTTTTCTATTTCTATACACAGATTTTTTCAGCAGAGTAAGTACTCGCAGTCCAGCAAACGAGACAGTATTTCCTCACAGCTCGGTCTTTCCTGTGGTTCTGCCCAACAGTCTGAAATAGAAATATAACAAAGTCAGTGACATATCGACTCTCTGTATAAAATAAATTTGGCAGTTAAGTTTTAAAGTTAAGACTACTGTAAATGCAGCAAACCTGAAATCAGCCTGCCCAGTGGACCTTCAGGAATTTCCAGGCGGGAACCTTCATTTGCAACTGCATAAACAACCTGAAGAGAACCAAGAGTTGGTTGCAATGCTTCAAACACTAAAAAATGGAAAATACAAAAAATCATACTGACATACCCTCTCCGGTAGTACACCTTCCCATGGCCTATTTAGAGTGCATAGCTCCCACATTATCACTCCGAGACTAAAAATATCACATTTTTCCGTAAATGGTTCATTACGAATAAGTTCAGGAGCCATCCATTCTGGAGTTCCAGCAGATGAGGAGTCTCTCATGGGTGACTCTGTCATAATTCTTGATAGCCCAAAATCACATATCTTCACAGTCCAGTGCTTATCCACAAGGCAGTTTGCACTTTTCAGGTCACGGTGAACAATCTTCATCCGGTGTATGCACATCAATCCCCTTCCACCAGGAGAAAATTCCACTCAGTACACGGTAGAAAATTTTAATGTTCTAATTTTAACCTTGACATCCAGGCATCTGGACCGAAACTTAGTGACTATATGTGTGGTTATGTCTAGACGAATGGATTGACTCTTATCCAACCAATGACGAAAAAGGAAAAAAAGAAAGTAATAATAAACAAAAAAGGCTTTTACCATAACATTTCCAGCACATTTAATATTCTCAGTGCATCCAATCCACAGAAATTTAAATCTAAGTGGATATTTGGAAGAAAACAAGAAGTACATCTTCACTGCAGTAAATAAGTGTGACAGGTAATTCATGATTCTGTACAAATTACTACCAAAAGTAATTCCCTTGGCAGGCCCAAAAGCAGGTAAAGGTCTTTCGCATATCAATCATTTCATTTCCCCACACAGCAGATTCATTAAAGTACTAAGTGTTCAAATTATTTATGGGCTACTAATTCAAAACTTATCTGAGCACCACCTATTTTAGTATTTTCAGGTTGGCTGCATGAGATTGATTCACCGTTCTTTCGTAAACATATGTTAAAGGCAATGCCGACACCTTTTAGTGAAAAGGCTAGCCCTTAATACACAGGTCAAAGCATTGTTATCTAAGTTCCTTTGATTCTGTCAGCTATTACTAGGCATAAAATGAAAAAAAATCATTCAATTCTAGTTCCATCTCCCACTAAACAGGCTTCAAAAAAATGTATTGTAGACGTTAATTCTCATGATTTGTAAACTGTTAACATTTAATCCCAGTTACAACTTACAACTGTGTATTTAGGGTGTAGATGTTAATTTCTTTAATTTAAACGTAGACTCTGTAGTGCCATAAAGCAGTATATCTTAAGCATGAAGACAAAAAGAAGAAAATAAAAACATCTCAAGTGATAGAAAAGATGAACACACCTGCATATATCACGCAGCATTTTCAGTTTTCTCCTCCAACTAAGTTTCTTTTTCTGACCGCTCAAATGGATTAAATAATACAAGGATCCCATCTCCATGTATTCAGTAACCATTGACAAACGCGGAGGCCTTGTGCATGCACCCAAAAATAAGATAACTGCAAGAAGAGAACAGCATGATTCACTAACAATAAAGCAAGGCAAAGAAATGCTAGTTGTCCTTGAGAGTTTCTTTAGGCTCTATGTTAGGAATAATGTACAGAAAATGAAAATTACCAAAAAACAAAAGCATCATTAGTTTTATTTTATTTTCATTGATTTTATCTAACAAGAGATAAGCATCATATTAATATTACGCAATTCCCACAAATTTGAAAAAGAAAAATATGATAAAATCAGTGGCAGGAGACGTAGAGTACCATTAGGATGCCGAAGGCGGCTGGAGGTACAGAAATACCCACACACAAAAGAAAATAAAAAAGGATAAAGTTAGAGCGAGATATGAGTAAAATAAAACTAAAATCATAAACATATTGATAAAAAAGATACCTAAGAATGGTTATTTCATTACAAAAATCTTCCATATTTTCAGCAGTTAGATCTTGTTCCAAGAAAACCTTGATTGCAACATTTGTACCATTCCATATACCCCGGAAAACTTCTCCGAAAAACCCTATAATTGAAGTTATGAAAAGGCATTAGGGTTGTAAAAAGTCCATTATACAATATGTTCATATGAATATATTAGCTATGCATAATGTAATTCAAACCAAGCCAAACTCGCTAAGCTCCCCTCAAAGTTGTTCGAGCTCAACTCCGTTGAAGGGAGCCAAACTCAAGTTTGGCTACAATGTCGCTCTGAACTGAGCTTTGAACTTAGCTCAGTACTCTAACTAAATAAAAAATGACTAAAACGACATTGTTTTTATGTATATTGGTCAAAACGACGTCGTTTTAATCAATTCATATCAATTTCTTCTAAATTCACAAACTTGACAAGGCGAACACCTCTCAACCTTAAGTTTGAAAATATTTAACTCTCAGGCTCAAACTTGAGCTCAATTGAACCAAAGCTTATTTTGGGTTTGTTCAAGTTGAACTAATTTTCGAGCTCAAATAAACTCGCTTGAATCCAACCCTAAAGTTTATCAATATCAAAGGCACAAAAAGTGCATAGGATAATAATAAGTAATGCTTACCAATACCAACACGAGTCCCAACAATTAATTCAGAGAAATCAATATTCCATTCTTCATATGGTAATAGCGGCCTATTTTGGAACATGGGAGATTCAAGAATTTTATTCCATGTTGAGACCAACTCAGCATTTCCCATGTAGCTAGAAGGTCCACCTCTCTGAGAAACATGAGTTCTATATTGGTGGGGAGATGAGGGCAATGATATAGCCTTCTGAGAATTCATTTCATCATGGGAAAAATTATATAATGCAGATCTTCCACCAGATATATTACCATGACCGCTGCAAGCTAAATTTGTTACCTAAAATAGAGCACAAGTGATTTGTTTCGTCATTTATAATTTGGATAGATGTTAAATAGAAGATCTAAAGCAAAAATCTGGTCATGTTTACTAGGGTGGGAAAACCATAACCATACATTTTTTGGAAGATCTGGATTCTCTCGCTCATTTGAAGAATGGGTTAAGGACATATCATCCCCCCTTTCTCGTAAAAGACGATTTTGCTTCAAGGCTTCATTCATTGCTCGCACAGCCCTGAAAAAAATAACATTCAGAATAAATGCTCTAGGAATAAACAAAAAGATCGGATTCCCAAAATCAATCAAAACACTGAGAGATTCAATCTGATCAGTATCAATGCCTTCCTTATCCAAGAAATTAATTAGTGCTGTACTTGAACAAGAAACTCAAGGCCCTACTTGATTCACTCAAAATTTAAAATTTTTTGGCGTCTCAAAACCTGGACAAGACCATCTAGTTGAACTAGTCAGAATGCCACTCTAAAAGCCTACTGTTTATTCAAATATTGGCTCACATAGAATATAAATCAATCACAATTATATTCAAACAAGAAGTAATAGAAATTTAAAGCTTTAAAGAAGAATAATTGGACCTTGAGAAAAAATGGAATTCACCAAAATTTCAATTTGATTCAGCCAAATCAAGAATAGAATTGAAGCTAAAGTAAGAAAGGAAGCTCAATCAATTAAAATAAATAGACAATCAACAGTGGACCCCCACAACTAAAAGCCATTTGAAACTAGTTAGCACGTGAACGACATGCAAGATTGGTATCTCCACATGTTATCTATTAGGTCCCAACCACAGAATAGTTCTCCAACTTAACAAGGCAAGGACATATGGCTCATTTGGGGGGGAAAAAAAACTGACATAGGAAGTTTTCCAATGGGCTTAAAAGACTTCAAAAACGAATTTTCAAAAGCAGTATGTGTTTAACCCATGAAAATGTGAATGTGGTAGCTATTCTCTTCAACATTCTCCTACACATCTTCCTTTTAGCATAGCAGACTCAAAAATGGCATCAAATGATATTTTCACAGGTTTGTGTAAGCGTTACCTTAAAAAAAAAACTTTTTTAGTCTTTGAAATTAAGTGAAGCTAAGCTTATCGCATGTTTTCTTTCTCAAGGAAGTCAAACGTTCTCACCATATGGTTTACAAGGTAAGTTCTTTTTCTGCTCGGAAATATATGCAGTCCACTCTTGTTTATCTCCAATTCCTCACTCTTTTATGCCTTTCGCATACAAAACTATATATGTGGGATGTGTGTGGCTTTTTGTGACAGAATCCACAGTTCTTTACTTCTTTGACATAGTTAAATTCATTTTTCTAGATTTCATCTTTTATGTCAACTTCCTTTCTTGATTTCAACTTCACTGTCACTAATGATACAGTTGAACCAAAATAAACAACTCACATAAATTCTTTTTTTTTTTTTTCCTATTTAAGGTTCAATGAATCTTCTTTGAAACTTCAAGTTTCTTGTTTCATACACAATAATTCTAATTATACTCATTATTAACTTCAGCATAGTCACCAAACATTTGATTGATAAAATTTAAGAATTCTGACAACTACATAATATTTGTTCATCACTCAATAACATACCCTGTTTTTGCATACCCCTTACAATAAAACCTAATGTTGATATTTCAACATTCTCCCTCAAGCTGTAGCATAGGATATATTAGATGTCTAACTAATTATATTAACTTTATGAATTTTCCTATTCTCAAGACTTTAGTAAACCACTGATCTTCCAACTTCACATACAGTGTTCCAACAAGCTTACTCTTCATCAAATATCAGATAAAATGGCAATCCACCTCAATAGGTGCCTAGTTCCATCATAAAAGAACTGGATTAGATGCAAAAGCATCGCTGTCTGATCATCTCAAAACATTATCATTGATTCATTACTTGAAATATTTCTTCCGAGAGAATTCTTGATCCAAATCAGTCCACACATAACAGTTGTCATAGTTCCATAAAACTTTTAGCATTTGAGCTAGTCACCACATTTTGATTCTTAGCTCTTTTTAAGAAACTAATATTTGCATAAATAAAAGTACAAGGACTTGAAATCAATCTTCTATTCATAATATTTATACCCAACCTACATTTGAAAAGCTATCTTGGTCAAGAGAGCTGAATTCTGTAAAATTGAATAACAACTTCAACTGCAAATACTTGAGTCACTGCAAAATATATCTTATCACAAATATTTCAACTCTCAAAATTTTCAAACATCTAACCTCTTCTTTCTAAAATTTTAGATGAACTCCATCAGAGATTAGAATAGTTTAATCTTCTAAAGACCAGTTACATATTTCACTTTCCAGATAGGTAATTACGCTCTTTTCTCAGAAAAGAAAATGTAGGCATTATCCTCTCAGACTGATCAACCTCTATTCCCAATAAACATTGTAAAACCTAAAGATCTTTTACATAAAACTGTATCTTTTAAGCTTGTGATTTCATCCCTGCCCCTTTATGTTATCACAATTTCATCAACATATGCCACAAGAACGATTGAATAAAGTTGATTGTGATGAACAAACATAGAATGACTAATATCTTCAAAAGAAATCTATCATGATGCAAAAAATGAAAATAATATTTACAGTGCAAAGTGCAGAAAAGAAATATGAATGTAACTCATGAGAGAATAATATCAACCTTACGATATCATCACCAATCTCTGGGGTAATGCTAATGCTCCTTCTTCTCATTCTACGAGCCTCTGATGTTGATGCACCTTCTGACCTGTAGCTACAATAAAGGTTGAATATAGAAGTAACTTTTAGTTCACTAATTTTCACAACTTAACAAGTCAAAAGATAAAATCAGAAAAGAAGTTCAAAACAACTCTATACTACCATTTCCAACTAAAACATAGCACCAAAATCATTTACCATTGCATTTGCTGATTTAGATCTAAATAAGGCACAAATTTACATTCAAAACCACAACATGACAGAAAAATGTACAATTAGTCTTGATACGCCATTCACATTAATAAAATTCCCAAGTAAAGCAATTCAGACTTAAATAAGGAAACGAAACACAACTTAACCATCAAACAAAAATGTACATCTTCTAGGAAGTAGACACATGCCAATTAAAAACATTAGATGTTTAAAAGCATTATAGAAAGGAATATGTTGTAAAATAGGACCATGTATTAAGCCATTATACAGAACTGCAATATATAGATGTCCAATTCATAAATGTTCAATTATTGGTCAATTACATTTAAACTCAGGCTCCAAATAAGATGAAGTTCTTAAACCAAATTTCTTAAGGAGGAAGTTCAAGTTTATACACTTCCAAAAGATAAGGTTAAAAATTAGTATTCCCATTACCAGTACAGAGCTCACATAAAATCTAGAAGTGATGGTGGTACTTTAACCCATCAATTGACTGTGAAAAAGGTTTCCAAGTACAGATGGATGTATACTAAGAGATAAAGTGAAACTGATGGAATTGATTCATGGAAGCACAAAGTCATTTGCCATGCAAGAATACATCATGCAGTAGGAAGCTGAGGCTTGACTTAGAACAACACTGATCGCAAAAGACAGAAGAAGAGCATAAAAAAATATGGAGTACCGGAAGAAAAACAACCTAACAAAAATTTTCTACATTATAAGAGGAGTGAGGCTTGGCTTTTTTCTGTTGCCAAAGAAACGCTAAAAGCACTAATTACTTGAGGAATTCATAGATGAGAAGATTTAGTAGACCCAGCAACAGTCGTTGGACAACATTTGAAGCCAGGCATACGTGCAGTGAGAAGTTTGTATGGGAGGTAAAGTATCCCTGTACTACAATAAGCCTAAGCTGATGATCAAACTTTTCAAGGGATCCTTGTATGTGAACTAGATGACACTTCCTCCCCCACCTATCACTTCTTTGGCCAAAAAAGAATTTCATCAAGCAGTTCTTTAGAGAAACATAAATATAGAACCAACTATGATATTTGAAATTTAAGCAACAGTTAAGACTCTAGAAGGTTTATAAGTTTTTTTATCAAGTACATAAAAGTCTCCAAAACAGATATGCCCTAAAATTTAATACAAAAGCATTATAAATAAGTGGATATTATATACATCAACTTGGATTTATTCTTTCTTCCTTTCAATGAATATGCCAGTAATAGAGATATAGGATCAAAAATGGGACAACCTTGATGTGGATACTTCATCAGAGTAATCTCCAAGTGAATTTCTGTCTCCACTAAGCATGGATCGTCCACGTGCTCGAAAAGAAGGATGCTCTGGACTGCAAAACAAATACATGTAAAAAATCAAAATAAAAATTTTGCACAAATATATTTTAACTTTTCAGCAAAATAATATTTGATAAAAGAAATTGTACAAAAATATTTAAGTTTTTTTATTTAGTGATTTTGTAAGCATGTGTTTGTGTTAAATAGAGGGAAGGAGGGAGGGAGAGAGAGCAGAGATAAAAAGAGACTGATATCATATCATCACTTAGTCATAGTGACACAATAGACTGATATTTTTCTTCAAACCAATATAGCCACACAGGTCAGAACCACAAGGTAATTACACATTGAAAACTTTAGTGCAATCAAAGCATCAAATTTGCATTAACTAGATTAAATTGTAATCCTTGACCAGTTGACAATATTACAAAAATAGGATTCTAACATATTCCCAGCACTTGTGTACTATAATCAAAATATGAAATTGAGGACCATAACAAAATGAGAAAATAATATTCAACCTATTCAAAGTAAAAGCAAATTCTCATGCAACACATACTGCTGGGAATCTTGACCTACAATTGCCCCCATTGATACAAAGCCAAGGACTTTTTCCATTTTTTCCATTTCTTTTCTAGAGGGATGTAGGGGGTTATTTGTAGAGATAACAAAAACCTTTTTTTAAGCAGAAGAAATTAAGGAAAACCTTGAACTAGCAGTCCGCTGTTCAGCAATAACCTTTTTCCGGCTACGCCGCCAAAATGTATTGGCAATATTAGGCTCACTATGTGATAAACTGAGGAAGTGAAAAACAAAAAAAAAAAAACAAACAGCAGTTAAATTACAATATCTATAGATTTTCAATACAGCTGTCACAATCAATATAAGAATGAATTTGAAAAATAATAAATTAAGAAACAAGAAGGCCTTTCTAAAATTAAGGAACTTCACAAAACAAAAAACCACTATTACCTCAATTTCCTGTCAATGGCGGGTCGCAACATCATATTTCGTAATAAAGGACCTGAGATATTTGAAGATGCTTCTAATTTCCGATGGAAATGAAGGCTCTCATCTTTTTCTGCACTGTAGCAAAATAACAAATAACATTTAACCTAACCACCTTGACAAAACTTTACTGACTAAAGACATCATGCAAAATATGTTTAGAATGTGTGGTTATGGAAATTGTGCAATGTGAGTCAAATATCAACTTCTAACCTGTCAGGATCCACTCTCTCTGAATACCCATATAGAGGACTGTTTGGCTCTAGAGGTGAATCACAGGAGTCATTTTCTGCAGAATCACTCTCCCCTGCAGCTGAGATATGGGTCATAAAAATTGCCTTGGTTGTGTGAGGTATTAGCCGACCAGGAAATCGCATGAGATCAACCAGTAACTCCACAGAATTCAACACAACTATCACAGACATGTGTTTATATGAGTCTACGCATTCAATAGCTCCATCATTCGGTAAGCCCTGGTAAAAAATTGTGGTAAAGTGGGCAAAATATATCAGCAGTTAGATATTATGCTGAGAAATAAAAAAGGTCTAAGAAACTTTTTTCTTTCCTTTTAACCACAATTAAACTAAAAAATAGAACGGTTCAACCATACAAATGATGTTAGCTTACCACCATGAGCCTACTTTCTAGACCAACAGTATCTGCCAGAACTTTAAACATTATAGCTCGAGGACGGCATGAACCATGTTTTATTTGCCCTAGCAATTGGACACCTCGAGTCTCAAACGTATGGGAGGTTTCCTCAAGTGCAGCTTTAGCTGGACTTTCCACATTTGGACGTTTACAAATATCGCATACCTGTAGGCAATGGAAAGAGTTAAACCAAAAGAAAAGCTAGTAAATGTTTACCCTGTCAACAGAGAGCAAGAATTTTGAAGAAAAGATCAAACTTACTTTCCAATAGTGCAACTCATAGTTACTATGGCAGTGCAAATCAATGAATAATTAAGTACCCATTAGTAGTTTTCATTGACCAGGATTTCATCTTTTGATTTTAGTTTACATGGCCATAATTGCACCTTTTTTTTTTTGGTACCTAGATTACTGGTTAGATTATAGGTTTCTCTTTTCATAGCTTAATCTCACATTTGTTAATAATATTCTTTTCTTTGTGAGAGGATCCCTATTTTCATAATCCCTTTAAAGATTAGACTGACATCTTGAAGCTGTTGAATGAAACGTAACTGATATGTGCACATTTGCATATACAAAAAAATGGATTATTTTGAATAAGAAAAAGATGTCTAAAATGCTTCCAGTATTAGGTAAAAGCAAAGAAATGTAAATCTAGGTTTGTATGTGTATGTAATATTAAGTTCTTAAATTATTAAACTCTTTAAGGAATAAAAAGTTTCCGATACAAATCATAATATCACTAAAATAGCCAACATAAATGGGTCCCCAACTATTTAGTATATTTTTTATTTAACTTTCATTATATCCTACTATATTAAGCTTTTTACACAAAACTGCATTATTTAATGTTTAACATTCATGCTCTTCTTCCTCACTCATATACTATACTCCAAAATTTAGAGAATGAACATAATAATATCAATTTATTTAAAGAACCTAAAGTATAAGAATATTTTTGTACCATTTGCCTCCTTCCTTTCCTAAAAATACCTCCCCTGTTGCTCTCTTCTATCTAACATGAAATCTGGATGCTTTTCGTTTTCTTCATATATTTTTTGAATCCATGAACTTTCTTGCTTTCTTAGGTATCAAGAATCACTTTGTCAGTTAGTTAGTTTCAGTGAATAGTTAACTTTTTGACTTCGTCTTAAATACACAAATAAATCAAATAAGAAAAGCAGAGTACAACAAAACTTCATAAAACTCAAATTAACACGCATAGCTTCGTAAACAATTCCCCCTCTCCTTGTTTTGGTACAATCTTGAAATTTAGAGTTAGTAATGTTAGAGAACTTTTCTTAATTTACAAAGTGGTTCACAAAATATTTTTAGCGTTGTAGTTTAAAAATAACTGGAGAAGACTAAGAGTAAAATTATCAAAATTCATATGCAATCCACAAATTAAAATACCTATAATGAGATAACTAGATATAAAGCATGAGTTCTTAAACTACTTTTTACCAATCCAGCGATCTTTCTAATCATAGCAGCCGGATTTGAGTTCAATCCTTTCACCAATGCCATAATTAGCTGCTTCAGCATGGATAGCTTTTTATCCTTCTCAGTATCCACAAGAATAATATCGGCTTTGTAGCCCTCGCCCCCCAGTGCATGAAGCTCATCCAGAGAAGGAATACTATCAAAAAGTTCCTTCAACCTTTTATCCTGCATATAATTATCATAATTAAAGTTCAACCAAGTTATGGAATCAAGCAAACCAGTCATGTAAGTGTTTTTCCATGATACAAATATTTAACAAAACTGGATTTACTTATTAGTACTTTAAAAAAAAAAAAAAAACCATTGAGGACATTGATCAGACGGAAATACAAATAAATAAGGTATGATAAAGATTGAATGACGGCAATGAATTTTTTCTAGCCTTGTCTAGACAAGTTTAAATCAAATCACCCTTTTTTATGTTAATCCCACTAAACTTCACCAGTAATACCTATACCTCAAACATGTATCATTATTTCTAAGTTTGTAAGTGGATTCCAGCAAGAAATTGAAACTCTGAGGCACAAGTCTTTCCCACGCCAAACCTGTTGATTATACATTAAAAAATATATATACTGATGGTTTTATTTTAAGACAACTAGAGGATGCACATTGAGCCCTTCAACACAAAAAAAGAATTGTTGCCTTCAAGATTTTCAACCAAAATATTGCTGCAATTCTTAAAACAGTTGACTTTTTTTCATCCTGATTAAACCATAGAAGTAATTTTGCAACCACAACTTAAAGGAATACTGTTAGAACTGATGTGTAAATATCTTGAAAGAGGAAGAAGCAGAAACAAAGCAGCCACAGCACCTATCCAAGAGCAGAATTAAGCAAGGAATTGGAGAGGACAAGTGGCAGCAAGAGGGAAGGAAAAAATGGTGATCAATCAAAAGCTGGGCCACAAGGCAGCGAGAAGGAGACTTGGCAAGCAATGGGGGAACTTGACGGTTATGGAGAGAACAAAGAGGGAAGAAAAGGGTATCATGAGGCAACCAAGAAGTAAAGAGAAAAAGTACAGAGAAGGAAAGTGCTGGCCTGTTAAATGCCAAGCAGCCATTGAATCTGGAAAATTGTCGGGTCTGTTTATGGAATCCATAACTAAGTTTCTGGTTTATTGTTATATTGGTGATTGAGTGTTATTATCTTGTAATGAACTGAACCCATTTGGAATCTTATATATGAAATTGAAGAACTTGAAAATTGCAGTATACTTGCTGTGCAATTGTAGTTTGTGTTGGTTGAGTATTATCAGTCATCAGGTTGAACACTGTGATTTTAAGCAGAAAACGAATGTTTTAGTCAGCATTGGGAAGGCTGTGAAAGTCCACCTCTGGCAAACCAGGTACCTATCAAACACCAACTAATTCTTGCACCATGCTCTTAACAATTACCATATCACATTGCACCAGAGAAACACCACATACTCTTAAATCTTGCTCCACAATGCCATGCCTTTGATTTGATTTTTTTAGTAACACTGAATTTTGCCAAAAGCTGAAGCTACTTGGTAAGCTCAAGTAGGAAACAAAGGCTCCTACCAAACAAGCATGGATTCGCCGAGTATGTGGCCCTAAGGAATCAAAAACCAAACTATATGGTAGCAAGCCACTGACTTAAATGAGAAAAATTTTAATGACCAATGTGACCAGTATATATTATCAAGGTGTATCCTAGGAAAACACTAAGTACTTAGAACCTCTGTTTTGCCTCAATACCTGATTGGTGCTTAATATCGTTGTTGTCAGTCATTCCACCAGATTCTCCATAACAGACTCTCACTAAGCAAATCTAAAAATCTATACGGGGAAACTTTGACTTGGTATCCCTCCATGTATTGGTATAATTCAATGAAGAAATCCCCAATACCAAAATATGCTTAATTAGAACTATGCACCTTGAATTTCTATAAGAAGTCTGTCCTTCATAAAGTTAAACAGGTACCACACAAATCATGTCTTTGTTTCTTGCTCATATGCTCTACATAAGTTAAGAAAATAACAATCACAGTTATGATTAGACTGCTGATCTGAAATCTAAGTGGATGCTCATCCTAGACTGCTTGACTTTGTCCTGATTTTCACAATTCTAAGCACAGACAAGAAATAAATAATCAACATTTATTTATTTCTACCACAGTGTCTAATACGCTTAGAAAGCTTAACAAGGAAATCAAAAATATTTTCCATGAAGATTCTAAAATATAAAGGAAAGCAGAAACAATGTGCCTTTTCACAGATAAAGAAAGTGTGGCATGTAGATTTCTTAAACAAAAGCTAAAGACAACTACAAGCGTGTAACACATTCACATCCTAGAATCTCAGTGAAATTTATAACATTGAGGCATGAAAAACGTGGGGAAATGGGGCAACAAAAAGTCAACTCCATCTTAACATACACATGGCATTAATGCAGCATAAATCAGACCCTAAATCCAACAACAGGTACTAACACTAACTAGAAGATAAAATACAGTTCTCACCGGGATGACAGAGTAGAAACCATTGGGGATTGGATCAGAGAGCATCCCAGTGCTCCAGAGAATTTGTGATGCTGTCTGTGATGAAAATCCATCTTGCTCAAAATTTCTAGGTGATTCTTTATTACTTAAACTCTCGTCTTGAGAACCAAAAGAAACAGATTCAAATTTTTCCATAAAATCTTGAGTCCACCAAGTAGCATTTGGAGGTCCTTGCTCCACTGACCCTGCATCATCTCTTGTCTCCTCCATGTCCTTAAGTATTTGACATGTAAAACCATTTCACCCCAAATTCTTACCCCATAAAAGACCTTTCAATTCACACATAATTCTTAGACAACAAAAAAGTGGATTACAAGCGTCTGGCTTTCTGAATTCTTTGAGCTGGAGGCCATCAGACCTGAAAAAAAAAAAAAAAAACAGATGTTAACCTTGGCTTATGAATAAAAGTGAAAATGATTATATAACAAATCAATTGCCTTCACACTATAGCGATATGACCTTCAATAACTGAACAACATCATAGCAGAATGCACAGAGCAAAACAACAAATCTTAAACTAAGGCATGTCCCACACTTCATTCCAAAGAGGAATTCCCTCATTAGTCATAATATTTCTTCAGTTAGATAAGCTATCATACTTCCTGCAAAGAGGAAATACAAATATTTCTGCATGTTTCCTTCACATGCAAATTTCACTTGTACTTGGTTTAGCTTATCGTGATTGTTCCAGTATGAAATAGATTTTTATATGCTCACCAATCAACCTAATCACAACTTGTCTGTACCTCATAAAAACTATATATGACACCCTCAATCCAAAGCATTATTAAAAAAAATATCCTATTGTCACTACCAACACTTTCGTGCAGAATTTTCGTATATAACTACATGTGCAGTCTACGTTTTCTCTCCATAAACAGTTTAACAGCAATGAAATTTATATTTGAATGTCTCTATTATAAAATAGTATTACCAGAGAAAATCAGAAAGCATTTCCACACTAATAATGTACCCTACATTATATATAAAAGAGAGAGTAAGCAATAAAATTCCTAGGACATTAGTTAGTGCATCACACATCTATTTCGATATGGCTCTAATTCTATGCTTGGATCTTTCACCTAAGGACTCACTCTTGCTTGGATTTCTTTACAGCACCTTTAGTCATGATTTGAAGAACAATATATATATATATGTTAAACTAAAAAAATACACACAGACTGGTCAAATAAGAAAATTTGTACCAAATGAAGATCTTCAATCACAATACACTGCAAAAACTAGAAGACCTAATTATACAATCTTTCACTGTAATCACTTGAAATCACCTCCACATTCCTGAACAGGCTGATCAAATAAGAAATATGTACCAAATGGAGATCTTCAATCACAATACACTCTACAAAAACTAGAAGACCTAATTATACAATATTTCACAGTAATCACTTAAAATCACCTACACATTCCTGAATTCCAATTCATCAACATCACCAACTATAGGAGATTTTGATGATTAGCTTACACAAAAACAGAAACTCGAAACAACAAATAAATACAAAAGTCAAATAAAGTCATTCATCACCTTGCACCACTCAAAAACAGTAAATTTATATCAAATCAAGATCTTTTAATGAGACTCTGAAAACCTAATCCTACTATTCTTCATCAAGGCCTCACCAAACAGCTTGAATTCAACTTTATCTTCCTAGCTTCCACTAAAAACACGAGCTAATTGGCTCTCAATAAAATCAATACTGAACTCCAAATGCATTCAAAAATCGAAAGAAAACCTTTCGCACTCAAAAAAATCAATTAAAGCAAATTTGCATCAAATCAATATCTTTAAAAGAAGACACAGAAAACCTGACTATAAGAAACTGAACATAGTTACTTGAAATAAGCAATACATTTTGGAATTCCACTCTCTCATCGAGACCTTCAACTGAAGATATTGATAATTAGCTTGCAATAAAATCAACGATAACATGAAATCATTCGAAAATCACACCAATACCAATAAAGATAAATTTGAATGAAAATGAATAAAAAGGATCAATCGACAGCTTGGGTAAAGAAGAAGACCATTTACCACCAGCATATCCGAGCATTTGAATCACCAACCAATAGCATTTGAATCTCAACTCTTCATTATATAAAATAGCCTCATCCCTATGTGAATTACTTAATCAGAGAGAAACAATCAATAATTTTTATTTTAAAAATAAATAAACAGTGAAGAGAAAGAGAGAGGGAGAGAGATTTGATTTTTGAGTTACGTTTTTTCGATTGATATAATTTTGATCGACGAAGAAAGCGACGGGCTTTTTTTTTTTTTTTTTTTCCTTTGCTTTCTTTGGTTTTGTTTGTTCAGTTTAGAGAGAGAGTGTGAGAGAGGTGGTGAGTCACGTGCATGGAGGGATCTGGGGGCCTCTCTCCGACAGCCAGCTGGCATGGGGTGGCTCACCAACATCCACACCTTTGTCCGCGTGAATCACAACTCTTCCCTCTCTTTTTTTTTTTTTCTTTTATTAAATTCAATCTTCTTCTCTTAAATTATAAATGTTGAAATTCATATTTACGATGGAATTTAAGTGTTGCAAAAATAGGTAGGATAATTTAATAGGATGTATCTAAGCTTGGATTTGAATCAAACTTATTTAAATTTGATTCAAATAAATTTAAAACAAACTTAACTTAAACAAGTTCAAGTTTGAATTCGAGTTTGAAAGTTTAATATTTTCAAACTCGAGTTTTGAAGTGTTTAATTTGTCAAATATTCAAGTTTAAAAATTTTGATATAAAATAATATTATTTTTTTACAAATATACGTTAAAACGTTGTTGTTTTAATAACAAATTAAATTAAAAGTTTGAATCCGAATCGAACTCAAGTTTAGTTATATATAAATCAAATTGAACTTGAATTTGACTCAATTCAAATTCAACCCTAAATGTATCTATAAACATAATTTGATGTTCTCTAGTATTTAGAAATCATAAACAAATATTTTAAATTATGATAATTTTAGCTATTAAAAAATATTAGAAAACCTACAAATAAATAATTATTTAAAAATCTTAATTGTCTCCAATAATCTTTCACCACTGTTATAATCTCATTCACAAACTTCGATCTTTACTACCTTCGTTTCAACTTCTTATCATGTTATCATCAATGATAACATGAAATCGTTATAAAATAAAAGGGTTTGAGGGTCAATGACAATGTAACTTAAAAAATAAAAAAAATGGTTGTATAGAAGAAAATATGGATTGAGGGATTAGTAACGTGGGATGGGTTATTAAAGAAAGAAAGATGGTGGGAGTTGATCGGAAAGATAAAATTAAAAAAAAAAAAGAATATTATACAAAATAAAATTTTTATTTTCAAACAGTGTATCAAAATTTGTTTTGATTTTGAGTAAGAACCTTGACTGAGAAAATTAATTTAATAGATTGACATGATTCAAACCAAATTTGTAAGTAACATTCAACTACAACATGATTGCAATTAGATTAACATATTTTACTGCTATGCAAGTGCAAATAGCTAACCACCACCATGGTGAGACATTATCCTTAGGGTGTGGTGTCTAGAAGCCTACTTTCTCGAGTACTAATTGTAGTATTGTGGTGGACCTAGACTAACCAATGGGCTTCATGCCTTGTTCGACTACTGGTCGACCCAATTCAAGTCTGTGTCGTAGATAGATCCACATTTCCCACGTGAGGAATTTAAATACATAGATATATATATGCTGACTATTTTCAATTTTATTATGCCATTCAAGTTCCAGTTGGCCTCTTCGTTTAGTTTCCGATCCAGGAAGATGACCAACCCCTAACCTAACTTTTTCTTTCATCAGGTGATGTCAGCCTGGCTTTGACTCATCCGCACGCTTCCCCAAACGACGCTTTATTGTTTGTTACCTTTAATTTAATAACACCATTTTTTATATTTCAGGATGGATTCAAATTTGGTACAATGTACTAAATTGGAGCCATTGAATATGGGCTAACCCTTACCCTCACGTGTTTCACATTTCAATACAAGCAGTTTAGTTTTGAAAATTTCTCTGAGCCCAAAGGGTTATTTTCCATCCAAGTTTTAATGTTAAAACAAACACATATTTTTAAGATTTTAAAAACTAAAAATTTTATTTATAAATTAATTTATATTAAAATATTTTATTAAAAATAAAAATAAAATTATTATTTTATTAATAATATTAAATATATATATAATTTTTACTAAGTTTCTTTCTCCAAAGTTTTAAAACAAACAACTAAAGTTTTATAATTTTGAAAAGTAATATTTTCCCTTCAAAACCTAGAGTTTATTTTCTTATCATCTCCAATCATTAGTAATAATGTTTTTGCTTGAGGACACATTGGCCACCATCTCTTACCCTCTTTGGTGTGCAACAAAAACACGTTAATTCAGATGAATCAACGAAACCTCGTTGATTTATCTAAAATCAATGAAAATGAGTCTTTATCGTCTTGTCAATTCTAGATAATTCTTCCTCACATTGGAGAGATAATGATTGGTGTGTGGGTTCAAGCATTGTCACTAGTGGCCAAAGAGGGTAAGAAAATAAACCCTAGGTTTTGAGGGAAAAAAATGTTACTTTTCAAAGTTAGAAAATCGTAAGCATAAGTGAAGTTGTTAATTTTTAAAATCTAGATGGAAAAGCTTAATAAAATTTATATTTTTTTAATATTATTGATAAAATGACAAATTTACTCTAATCTCTAATAAAATTTTTTAATAAAAATTAACCTACTTTGAGTTTTTTAAAGGCCAAGGGACTTATTCCACCTAAAAGATATCGTTTTCTCAAATATTCATCCATTAACTATGAAAATCTCAAACACCCTCCCATAGAAAGTTAAGTTTGCTAATTTCAAGGGCAAAATCATTATTTTATTTATAATATTAAAAATAAATTTAAATTTAATCTCCACCCCCCCCCCCCCTCCAATAACCTTTAAAAATTAAAAGTTTTTCCTTAGGCCAAATTTTAAAAAATGATATTCCCCTTTAGGGTTTAGTTTTCAATCTCCGACGATAAAAAGTCTATGAAGTATCACTATGCTCCGGTGGTCTCTTTCACCTCCTCTAAAACTCTAATTGATAAAGATCTCATCTTCATTTGGGAAAATGGTCATCTTCTCAAACAAAGACAAGTTCTTTGTCAGCTAGAGTTTCAGAAAAGGAGAAGAGAGATCGTCGGAGTATAGTGATGCATCGGAGACTTTTTATCGTCTGTGATGATACTAGATTTGACATTAAAGATTGAAAATAAAACCTTTTGAAGAGAAATGTCATTTTTTATAACTTGACTTAAGATAAAAACTTTTAGTTTTTATAGTTTATGAGAGGAAAAAAAAGATTAAATTTTACAGAATTAAAATTTTATTAACTTAAACCGTTATAAATAAGTGTTTAAGATTTTTAAAGCTAAGAAATAAGAATTTGAAAAATCAGAATATTTTAGATGGGGATAAATTTGTTGGCCCTTTTTTAAACACTATAATATAAGTTTATTTGTTTTAATATTAAAACTTGGGCGGGAAATACGCCTCTCGCTTTTCTGTGGCTGCCTTTCTTGAAGAAATATACGTATGAATTGATGAAGATAGGGGAATGCTTTCAGAATCCGGCCAAATGGAAATATGGAGGCACAAATTTCAACATAAATGTGATGAGTGGTCGGACTCCTTTTTAAGATTAGCTTAGAAATGCGTTTTAAGTATTGCGGTTGGTGTAATTGGCGGTAGAGACGTAACGTTTAATCTGCAGAAACAACAGCAGGCAGAGATGAAAGTCAAACTAGAATGCCACGTTCACACAACATTAAACTCCACTCCTCTGAACGTCTCCACCTCTACCTAACAAACAAAACTAATTATATTATATAGAGAATGGACCGGGTCGGGTTGAGCTTTTAATCGAACAATTTAGCCCATGGAACTTGCCCAATTCCCGGGCTGAAAGAGTTCAAACCCATGAGATTCGCCATATGTCTGGTAATCATGTTTTATATAATTCCTACAACATCACTTGTTATCCGGCGATCTCATCTGATTGATTCCATTTTTTTTTTTTTTAAATTCTAAAGGACATTTGGTAATTTAGTTAAATTATAATTAATTTGGTTTTTATTATTAATATTAAATTTTTTTATTAGCTATGTAGTTTATATAAAGAGTAATAAGATTTTCTCTTCCAAATCAAGTATTAAAATATTAATTTTGATACAAATTTATCTTTATCTATTAAATTTTTATGACAAAAAAGCCTTTACATTTAATTATAAGATTATAATGTGGTACTCAAACAATTTTTAATACTATAATGCCCTTATTCTAAATTAATATTACTCTTCCACGTGCTCATACCACCCTTTGCTCTTCTTGCTACCGCCGCCATCTACCATCACCTACATGCCTATCAAAGTAAGAATGAGAGAAGAGCAAAATTAACGAGGTATGAGATATTGAACCCAGACATCGTGGGCCTCATATTTGCTGCCATATCGCCTGACAATACCTTTGTTGCTTGAGTAATTGTTGCCCATTGTTTATCTTTGACACTAGTTATATGACATTGACTTAGAAGTAAGAAATGTATCCTTGTCGTTGATTCATTTTCTAAAGGGGAAAGTACTATTTTCCATCCAACTTTTAGGTTATTTTCAAACCTATATTCACGAGAGATAAAAAACTTCTATTTCTACCTATGACCAAATTGTCATCTAAATTTTCAGTTAGAGAAAAGGATAAAATCGTTATTTTAACTATAAACTTTAAAACTTTAAAATTTCACCATTTTCCGTCTCCAGATTTTAAAAACTAACACCTCAACTCATTCTCAAAGTTTAAAAAGTTTAAATTTCACTCCTAAGATTTGCTTCCTTATCCGTCCACTACGGACTACCGATGCATTCCTCTGATCTCTCATCTCTGACTACAAAGAATGACTCTTTGTCACCCAGATCTAAACAACGAAGAAAGACCTCTTCGTCATACCACCGTGCGACGAGAAGATGAAGATCTCTTCAACCAACCATTACCATGGCACTAGGAGAAGGAGGAGGCTGGAGACGACGTCGAAAGATGAAGTTGAAGAATGAAGGTGAAACTGCTATTTTTGAAAGTTATGGGGGGCGGCTGCATTTTAAAAAATATGGAAAACCTAGGTTTATAGATGAAAATGTTACTTTTCAAAGTTTTAAAACTTTAAGTAAAGGTAAAATATTAGTTTCTAAAATCTAAGAGGGGTGAAAAGTAATAAACTTTATAATATAAATAGTCAAATGACTATTTTACACCTCCTTTTAACAGAAAAAATTAACAGAAGTTTGTCTATGAGTGGGAATAAGAGTTTTTCATCTCCCATAAATGTAAGTTTGAGAATGACCTAAAAGTTGGATAGGAAATAGTCATTTTCCCTTTTTTAAATGTTGGAGATGATAGAAACAACTTTTTTATAATAGTTGTAATTTTTCTTAATACAATATTATCATTCTCATTTATTATAGTTTCTTTAGTATATTTTATTAGGATTTCATTTATATTTTTTTATCTTTTTGTCAGTGTATTATCTCTGTCATTTTTATTTAGTTTAATATAAATTTTATTTTAATAAATTTATATTTCAATATTATTTTATTATATGCTAATTTTACTAAACTCATTAATATTTTATAAGTTGTAATGTTCTAAATAACCTAAACCATATGCACACAATGGAAATATTGAAACGTAAGTGTCTTAAAAAGACATCTACATTCTATAAACATATGATCTAAAATATTCCTTCCACGTGAAGATGCCCTTGTGATTTGATAAGAAATAAATACCAACGCGGACTTCAAAATTAAAGGCTGGAAGGTGGAGCGTACGAAATCGAACATCCACGTCTAATTTTTACAGGGCCAAAGACTTTCGCCTACCCAAGGTATAGAAAACCCCAAACTTTTACCATTGGATTTTTTAAAATTTAAATATTTATTTATAAAATAATTCCTACTCCAAATTATAGTTAGAGTTAAAATATAATAGTTATTTATTAAAAAATAAAAATTTATCACATTTTTCTTTACTGATTTAAAAATCTTTTAATTTATCTTCACCTAAAATTTAAAAAATAATAATTTCCTCCTATGATTTTTTTTCTTTAATAATAATTTGCCATCTTTGGCCATTGACCAATCTCCCTATGATCTTATCTTTCTCTCCTCTCTACCCATCAATCGACGAAATTTATTTAGACGATGAAGTTCTAATGAAGCTTTGTCTGAACAACGATAATATATCTAAATGATTTTCGTCTTTTAGTGGTTAGAGAAAAAATGAGAGAGACCAACAAAGAGGATGACTGATAGTCAGAGACAATGGATCGTTGCTACAAAGAAAAAAAAATCTTAGAAAAAAATTATCACTTTTTAAACTTTAAAAAAATTATAAAATTTTTAAATAAAAATAAAAAAATATGATAAAAATTTAGTTTTTTAATTTTTATTTTGTTAAATAATAATTTTATTTTTACTCCTATCTATAATTCTTAATAAAAATTATTTTATAAATAAATATTTAAAATTTTAAAAATATGAAGAAATAACTTTTGGGTTTCAATGTACGTAGGGTGGGAATAAGTCTTCTGACCTTTATACAAATATTATGCTAACCAGGGCTTCGATCCTCTAGCCGTGCATTAATATAGTTGACTTCGCACGCCTTTCAATTCGAGGTTACAGTGGAGAAATTTGGGCTCACCGACTCAAAGCATAAATATATGATGGAGATACCAAATCAAGATTCAACATCTTTTCCCATCACCGTACTGAAAGATGCGCTTACTCAGCTACTTAAGCATATAAATTTTGACTGATGACAGCGATCACATTCGAACACGCATAGCATCAAACATCTCTAAGAAAACGAGTATTTATTAATAAATAAAAAATTGGCCAAAAACATTTATTCCCATCCAAAGTTTAACTTATTTCCAAATATTCATTCGTGGGACTTTAAAACTTGATTATTTATTTATTATTTAATTTTTATTAAAATTATTTATTAATTATAAAGATGTTTTATTATTAATATTAAAATTAATAATATTTTATTTTATTTTATTTCTTTTAATATTAATATTAGGTTTAAGTCTATTTATAAGAGATCGATCTAATTTAATTTACTTAATTATCAAAAGATAATTATTGAAGGTTATTAAATAATAGTTTGACTATTATTTAAATATCCAAAAATTGCAATTTCAAAAAAGCACGTAACATTTTATAGAAAAAGTTTTCTCTTACTTTTCACACACAAAACTAAAAACATAAAAATATCAAATCTCTTATTCTACATGAGAATGAAGTTGTGAAAATGATTTACGTCAATATTTTGCATTGTATTTGAATAGACTTCATCACAACCTTAAACCCCGATACACAAATTATGTTTACTGTAATTTACATAATTCGATTTGATATATTAATATTGTTTCTAACAATTAATGATAAAAATAATGGTTTTATCCTTACAATTAACAAAATTGAATAATGAATGAATATTTAGAGTTTTAAAACTCTATTGATGAGTGTTCAAAAATTGACTAAACCTAGGACGAGAATAAGTCTTTTGGCCATAACAAATTTATAGTAATACCATATATGTAATAATAATCATGATAATTTTGTAATTGAAGCGCTTGCCATTTCGTCAGAGGATTAGGGTGAATAATAAGGAATTGCAAATAATTTTGCACATGCACGCAAGGTATACAGCCATGAAGTTGAAAGATTTGGTAAGGATTTCTTTAATAAAAAAAAGTAAGCTAAATTATATTAATAACCCATTTATAATAACTCACTCATTATTCAATTAAAGAATCTATTCTTCCCCATTAAAACATTCAAAGTCCCGACAAGCTTCCCATTTAAATTATACCTATGGTTGAATCGAAAGCTACCATTCAATAATACAGTTCTATAAAATATCGCAACCCATTGATGGTAAGATGACTCATTTTGAATCATATAATAGAAAACTTAGACAAAAAAAAAAAATGTCGTCAACAATTTGGGCCACCATGAGAAACCTATGCTTTGCCACCGTAGAAGCAGTGATTTCAATGGAAAAGAAGTGCAAAAATCAAAAGAGATCAGTCTCATCATCATTTGCTTTTGATATGATTTTTCAAGGACTGTAAAACCAATAATTGAGCGGAGAAGTTAAACATATTCAAAGGAGGAAGAAGTAACGCTGGACCACCTGTCACTTTTTTAGCAACATTTTCACACACTTCAGCTGATTTTGACATTCAAAAACAAAAAGAGGCTGGAGTCCCCAACTCATTTAATAATTGTACTCACATGATACAAAAAACAGCTGTACATAAAACAGCTCTAAAAAGATGATTAATTAATAATGATGATGATTGATTTCTATTAACTGCGGGTAAACACTGAGCAAGCTCGGCTCCAGAAGCAAGTAAGCACAAGCGTACGAATAAATCTATTCCTGTCTTTCTCTCCTCTTTTATTCTTTCTCTCTTTCCGTGTCCATTTTCTAAAGTTCCTACTTTCTTCTGTGTGTTAATGTTAAAGGTCTGATTCTTTGCTGCTTTCATTTTGCTTACTCTTTCCGAAAATTTTACCTGATTTTTGTCTGAATCGACTGTTTCTAAGAGGTACTTTTAGTTTCTCTGACCTCTGTTTGTTTCTTGGACTGTTTCTTTCATGGAATGATTTGTTGCTGGTGTTTCTTACTTTATTAATTTGATCAAGTAGGAAGTATGTAGCAACAATGTCTGCTTTTGGTGTTTGATTCAGGAATTTGATTTCCCTTCGGAGATTTGTGTTTCTGCTGTAAAGATTTGTATGTTTATGTTCTTTAAAGCTCTTTGTTGGTTTTTTTTTTCAAGGATGGTAGTTCCATTCGGCTGGGGGTTCTGTTTGATTTTCTGCGTTGTTGATTTGGTGTTTTTCTGTCCTTAGGATTATTGATTCTTATTGGCATTTGAATTTTAGAGAAATAGCAATTATCTCCATTAATATTTACTCAGATCGCTTTCATTTATGAGGAAGTTTGTTTGCTTAATCACCTTAATCTTCACATTAGGTGAAGAAAATGACATGTGGAACCACGACAAATGTTACTCTCACCTGTATATGCTGAATAGTACTGGTGCTCTGCTGCATTGAGATTTTGAAATTACACTAATAAAGTGTGGAAATGCTCCACCGGTCATATAAAATGTAAAATTAAGATAAAAGAGGGGAGAAAGCCTCTAACAAGAGTCTAAGGTTTATTTCAGGATGTCTCTTGACTTAGAGCCAGTATTCAGTTGACATTCAAAGTTATGTATATTTAACATGTTTCTTGCCCTAGTTTTAATCCTGATATATCAGAAATTAAGGAATATAACAATTTATCGCTTTTGATTAGGTTATTTATTCTAATTTGATTGCTGGGTAGTTTTTCTTTACTGCTTTGCTTTTAGGCTTTTAGTCAAGTGGAAATGGAATTCATAGAAATTTCTAATGTTGATTCTTTACCAGGGTGCATCCATAATCTCTTTACCTGAATCATCCACAGTTGGACAGTGATTTTGTTAAATATTGGTGTTCTGCTGAAAGACATACATTTTCCTGAAGAATTTGATGGAAGAAAAGCAACTGGATTTTAATCAGCCGTTTCTATCTGTGAGGCGGTTCTCATCAACTGTGACTACCTCAAAAGTTGATGATAAAAGCAAAACAGCTAACACAGTTCCCAAAACACCCCCTCTTCCTGCTTACAAATCAGAGTTGATATCAGGTCCAATCAGTAACCCAGGAACTGTTCCTTTTGTGTGGGAGAAAACGCCAGGAAGGCCCAAGAATGAAAGCAAATCACAAACTGGAGCTCTTGAGCGACCTCCCATTGCCCCAAAGCTTCCACCTGGAAGGATATTGAATGTTAAACAGCAGCCTCTGGACAAAGCTTGTGAAGGCACAAACAGTAAATGGTCCCAGACAGGAAATGCTCAAACCACTTCAAAAAGTGTTCCACCTGCTGACAAGAATGCAATTAAACGTGAGAGTTCTAAAGGGTGGATGGAAGAGACAGAAAGCTCTACTACAGAGGATGGTGATGAGGCTTTTGTGGATGCACTTGATACACTTTCCCGCACTGAATCATTCTTCTTAAACTGTAGTGTAAGTGGTGTGAGCGGGTTGGATGATGCACAATTGAAACCTACAGGAACATTCTCAACAGATCCACAGACTCGGGATTTCATGATGGGTCGATTTTTGCCTGCAGCAAAGGCAATTGCTTCAGAAGCACCACACCATACTACTAGAAAGCAACCTATTGTGTGGGAGCAGCAGCCTAGACAGATAAAGAAGGTTGCCAATATCAATAAGCAACAACCTCCTAAACAATATAGTTCAAACAATGTATATTTTCACTCTCAACACGAAAGGTGGGAAGAAAATTATGATGAAGATGATTATGATGTACATGAAAGCTCATCGGCTGTAGTTTGTGGTTTACTTCCTCGATTTTGCTTGAAAAGTTCCTTTTGCCTTATGAATCCAGTGCCTGGGATGAGGCTGCAGGAGCGGGAACCACTTTCTTTGGGCCATCACAGAGCACAGGCCACTTCTCGTAGTGGGGCTGAGCATGAGGTATCAAGTTGTCTTCCTCTCTTCTGACTCCATTGTTGCTTTCGTTTTGTAAGTTCTATCATCATCTTTAGGGAACTGTTTTTGAATATATTAGCATTGTTCTTACAGAAGGTAAGACTAGTGGTACGTGAAAAGAGTTCCTCCGTTGGATCTTTAAGCGCAGAGACACAAGATAATAAACTTGACCTGAAAAATAAAGCCAGCCAAATAGCTTCTGGAGGTGAAGGTCACAAATTAGATGGATCATCTCTGTGCAGGCGTTTTCAGGGTAATGTTTTACCTCCTAACCAGAATGTGAACTGCCAGTCTACCCTCAGTAATGAAAAAAAGTTTCTTGAGGTTCCTGAAAGTGCTAACTACTTGAAACTGAATGATTCTGATCCACGGAGAAATGGCACCAAGAATTTCCGCGAACTATTGACCAATGAGAGCACTAATCGGGAATCAGGATTAACAAGTCCTGTTGAGAAAACTTTGTATGTAGATTCTGTACATAAGGTGAAATCTCCAAGTTCAAATTCCAGTTCTTCAGATTCAACGAGGCTAAGTGATGGCAGAGGAGATGATTTAAATGCTCTTGTAAAAAGTATGGAAATGGATGAAGCAGCTTCTATAGATTCATCACTTCATGATGTCAAGCAGTTGAATGTCGTGGATGAAAAGGGAACATTGGAACCTAATGTTATGGAGTTTATTCATTCCAAAAATCTATCTTCTCCTCACACAGCTGCCCAGGGTATGCAAATTGATGTTAAAAATGGTTCTGCAGAGGATCAAGCTCTCACTAACAATTTGATTAAACTGACAAGCACAAAAGTAGCTGGCAGTGAGAAATATGATCAGGCTCTACAAAATGAACTGCAAGGGAAATTAAGCCAACATTCTCGTGGTGTTGTCCAGGATTCTATTTCATCAATTAGATCAAAAATGGGTGATGAAAGAAAATTTGACACCCAAAAGCAACCATTAACTACCAAGGAAGTATCTGAAGGCCTCTTTTTACAACTTCCTCTTCCCCTGCCTCCACCAACATCGCCATCAGACTCTTGGCTGAAGCGTACTTTGCCTACTGTTTCTGCTGGGAAATCATCTACTTGGTCTTCTTTCGGTACACTAAATTTTACAAGAGTTCAGGGTTCCAAGTCTCCCTCTGGTGATCCCAGGTGGGAAACTATTGTCAAAACCTCTAATGTACATCATGGGCATTTGCGTTTCTCTGAGGTAATTTACAATTCTCTTTCCATTTATTTTATGCTGACCAATTGAAGCTGACATTTGGTCTTCGATTTCTCTCTTTCAGGAACTACTTCCTGCTATACCAGAAGTATAGAGCAATAGAAGCCTTAAGCCCATGGACTCTGTATATGCTTGGTTGTGACGTCCATAATTTTAATGGCGAAGAAGGTCTCAAAATATTTTCTCATGTCCTTGAAATGTCTTCTCTTCCGAGACACTCCTTCCTATAGTTAGTACAGACTACAAAGCGGGCACTGTAAAATCTACTTGCCCAATAATATCCTGTAATAATAAATTGCAGTTAGTCAAAATCATGTAAATCTCTTAAATCATTGAACTTAAGTTTGTTGTGCTTTGTATATCTGATACTTTTTTTCTTATAAAAGGGAAAAATTACAGCTGTATTTCAATTATTATCGTAAAGGTAGTAGTGTTTTTCTCCATTTGATGATTGAATTTTATCGTAAGGTACCACCTCCAATAGACATAGTAGATCTGCTGGAGGTGGAGGAGGAGGCTGTGGAGGTGGTGGTTGTTGAAAGAATTAAATGAAGTTATGCAACTTGTTAAAATAATTGTTGTTATCTGTGAAGAAGCTCCAAGTATTTCGTCTCTTTTAATAAAAGGTTTGCTGGTATGTAAACAAAATGAAGTGCTGCGTTTTGGGTTAATGGTGTGGAGACGGCGTTAATCAGAGATCCTTTGAGAAATCCACAAAACGGTGCATTTCTCATCAACGAGAAGATTAAACGGTGCTGCAGTAGAATGATACAAAAGAGATGAGAAGGCCTTGTTTTGTTTACAAAGCGGTGTCGTTTCTTCTGCAACTTCTAAATTGATCCAATGGTTAGAATTGATTGCTTTTGTGTTTTCTGTTCAGTTTTCTTTCAATTGCTAGGCTATCATTAAGTTTTTAAAACTAGATTGACGGTGAAACCGACAATCTTATTTATTTATAAATTAGTCAATTTAAATATCAATTTCAATAAATATCATTATAATTAAATAAATGATCATAATTAATTGAATTAATAATTTATAATATTATATAATTATTCAATTAAATAATATGATTATTATCCGTCAAACATTTTCAAATTTAGTATTATAAAAAATCAATATCAGATATAAACATGTTTATTTGTATTGATAATACAATATACAACATTAAAATATAAATAATTTACATAAACTGATTCATTAAAAGTTTTTTACTCCAAATTTTAATAACACAAACCCTTCAATATTTAGAATCAAGTATTTAAAAAATCCTCATTAATCAAAATTTTTATATTACTCCCCTTTTAACTCTTAAGATGTAAGAAACTTTTATTCACCAAGTTTGATTCTAGTCTCAGTTTAAAAAATTTTTAAATTGTCGGTTGGATTTAAAATTTTAAAATTTTAATTTTAATATTATATAAATAATGATGTTGTATACCTAAATTTTTATGCACAAAAAAATTATATAAATTAATGTGACGTTAATGTGTCAGATATTTTAGACTAATGGTATCTACCATATCAATGTCATAGCAATCTATTAATTTTTTTTTTTTGTATAAAAATTGTGCATATAATATTACTATCATATAAAATAGTATGTAAATTGTTAAATTAGATGAATCTTAGGCTTAAACAATTTTTTTTTTAAAATTAACCGATTTTCACTAGGTTTGACCTAATTTTTAATTGATCAATAATTAATTAAAAACCAAATCGGATTAAGAATAGATTTTTGGTTGAATTGATTGATCCGATTCTATTTTTTTTGATAACACTGGTTTTTATTATCAGAGGCATTAGAACTTCTCCGGTTGTCACTGTTTCCAAAGGCTCTTAACAGAAGTCAGTTACATTAGCTCCATGATTAACCATTCGAAATGTTAAGAACAATTCTCTATAATTACATAGATCAATAAAAAGGAAAAAAAATTATAAGAATTTTTAATGATGCAAGCCGTGCTCGACTTTGAACTTGGGTTTGTTTTCCCTGTTACTCTTAAGTTTGTATTTGGGTTTGTATTTATTTATTTTATATTCGTGTATAAATTCGTTTGAATAAGTTCGCTTCAAATTCAACTCTGTAAAACTTTTATATAATAATTTTTGGTGAGAACATGGTAATACTACTAAATTAAGATGGCCAAAAGATTATTTCTCATTCAAATTTTGATGCGTTTTTAAAATCACATCTACGAGATTTGAAAAACTCAAAGTCGCACGCATGGACTAAGGGTTAAAATTTTCGATTACAAGCAAAGGTAAAATTATTATTTTACTAATAATATTAAAAAATATATAAAATTTATTACTTTTTCCACCTAAATTTTAAAAACTAATAATTTCACTCTTATTTAAAGTTTTCTAACTTTGAAAAATCATATTCCCCTCTCCAACCACCATCTTCAGTGTCGATAATCTCCCCTTTCTATTCTAAAACATTGACCGATGCCTCACCTATCTAAATTTCTTTGTCAAAATGACGAGATTGAGCTCTTTGTCTCCCAACGAAAGAGAGGTCTTATGGAAATGAGAGGTCTTCGTACCCTGTTGTGGGCCCACCAATATGACCAAAGAAGTGAAGGAAAAATATTTAGGTTTGGGGGAGGAGATTGTAGTTTTTTAAAATTAGAAAACTTTAGACAGATATAAAATTGTTAATTTTTAAAACTTACATAATGAATTTTATATATTTTTAATATTATTAGTAAAATAACAATTTTAGTCTTGTTTCTAATAAAAAATTTTAACAACAGTTAACTTATGAATAAAATTTTGAGTTTTTTAAATCTTATGAACGTGACTTTAAAAGCACATCAAAACTTCGGTGAGAATAAGTCCATTGGCCAACTAAGAAAATATTAAATTAACGGAGATCTTGGAGCAGTATTAACAAGGTCAAATATAAATAATTATTATTAATAAAAAAGTTTGAATCGAAACAAGTTTCAGAACTTGTTAAAACTAAGAACCGACAAATATTTTAAGGTTATCGTTCACAACTACCCCATATAAACTCACCCTCAACAGTAATGAAAGCCCTCCTGATGAATTGGCATCCCATCTAAGCTTCAAATCAAACAACCACCTATGATTTTGAGAGCAATAACAACCAAGGAAAACAATAACTAAGGGAGGCACACCCTCGCTATTAATCATTATAGTATAATAATGACTCCTTCCACCATCTCCTCTCTGGCATCTTTTTAAGCAAATAAAGGAAGAAAAAAATTTTGAAAATGGGGAGAGGGGTCTTCGTCCTTCTTGGCAGCGGTGGCAACGGCGGCGTCCATCATCAAATCGTGTTTGATCAACTTTTTTTGCTTTGCGCGTTAGTGGCATCGTTGTGTATATTGCTGATGGTCATATTCAGTTGCGGTGACGATTGTAGCTCGACCAGAAACGTAGTGGTGGAGGTGGTGGTTATCGTAGTGGACGAGTCGGAGGCGGCGGCAGTTGAAGAAAACGGTGAAGTTGCGGCTTTCAGTCGAGATAAAATAAATTAAAATGTAAATATAAAGAGGATTTTACACCTCTCTCGTCTGTTTTCATATCTTTGGTACGAGTGATTAGCAATCAACTACATATGACTTCTTCGTCTGATTCTGTACTAGAGGTGATGTTATATGGTTTGTACTCTGTAGTAGACTCCTTTCTCTCATTTCACATTTCTTTATTAAGTTTTTTTCCATTGGGATTGAATAACAAATTGGAATTATTTTTGTACATTTATGGTGTTAAACAGTCTTATTTAATTTCTTTAACATTGATGCAAATTACCATCCCAATTTGTGCCTTAGTTATCAGTAAAATATTGTATGCTAAATGATATATTGATGGGATGGTTTTTAATCAAGGCAAAATGACTTATTCCCACCCGTTATTTTTTTAAAACCTAAGTACTTATTTGTTATTCAACTTCTATTAGATTTAGTTGTTAGTTGTAAAGATAAAAATGTTATTTTATAAGTAATATTAAGAAAAAAAAAGTCTAATTTTATGCCATCCCCCTCCCCCAACATGGCGCATACACAATTTCACTTTAGTCTTAACTTTTTCAGTTTTAAAAAATGACTTTCCCCCCATCCTTACGGTTTTTTTTCCCTCCCTCTTCAACCATCGTCTCTGTCCTTGATGACTCTCTCTTTTCACCTTAAAAATTATTAGTGCTCAGGATTTGTCAGTACACAGAGATAAATGTTTTCGTCGACGAAGAGACAAAAGATGATCCCTTTTCGTCGATGGAGAGAGACAAATCGTCCTCGTCTCTTTGTCTTAGTCTTAGTGCGTCGACTAGTCCCGAGCGCCAATGAAGGTTTAGGGTGGAAGAGAGAGTTGTCAAAGATATAGATGATAGTCAGAGAGGGAGGAAAAAAAACCAAGGGATACGAAAGAAAAAACCAATTTTCAAAACTTGAACAGTTAAGGTTATAGTAAAATTATCAATTTTCAAAACCGAAAAAATGGAGAGGATGAAATAAAATTAGATTTTTTTAATATTACTGATAAAATGATTTTTTTATTATAATAATAAACAGTTAAATTTAAAAAAAATTGAATAACGAATAGATATTTAAATTTTTAAGAAGTTAATACGAAGAGTTTAAGAATACATCAAATCTTGGATGGGAATAAGCCATTTGGCTTTTAATTAATAATAAAATGACACCAACCCCACATAGACACAAAATTAATATTGATTGTTAACATATCTTAATCTTACTTTATGGAAATGGCATTATTCAACCAAGCTGTGGATATACTCTTTGAAAAGAAAAAGTGAGATAACTGGATTGTCAATTTCAGCCGTGACACGGCATCTACTGGCGTAAATTTACCAATGATTTTACATTTTTGAGATGGTAACGAGGTTAAATATTTCTTCAAGACTCTGAGAGTCTGTAGATCTTCAGCATTGCCGATTTTCATATTATCACACGCTAACTGAATTTTCGACTGCCTGGGCTTGCAGTCGCCTTTCAAGTCAACTGGTGGCGAGACATTAGATATAGAGGATGTCACTGCACTGCATTTATGCAGTCACATAGGTGGTAGAGACCGGGGTGAAGATGAAGACAGCATGGAGGAGGTAGATTTACTTGTTAAAATAAACAAATAAAGTGAGCAATTTCTTAGAACATAGTTGTTGTCGTCAGCTGATGCCTTAAGTTTTGGTAATAATTTCATTTATTATTGCCGATTTTAAACTACGTTAGAACAAATTTATTAATGGCCAACTAACTATTTCCTACCCAAGGTTTAGTAAAAAGACAGATTTCCACCGTTAACTTTCAAAAACCCAAATACCCACCCATCCGTTCAAATTCACTATTGAAATTAAGGGTAAATGGTTATTTAGCTAAAAATATTAAAAGACTAAAAATTTTTCACATTTTGCCCCCTCTAGGTTAAAAAACTAACATTTCTCCCCCCCCCCAAGGTTTCAAAATTTGCCATTCCCCCCTAGGTTGTGGAATTTTTTTCCAGTTTTTTTCCAATGAGCTTCTTTGTCGCCATTTTCGTCTCTGTCAATCTCTTCCTCCCAGCACTCTCTCCCTCACCAGTGCTCCCTCTCCTTCCAAACGTTGGGGAGATGAATCGCTCTACGAAAGAGACGTCGGGAAGACAAATCGTACGATGAAAGAGACATTGGGAAGAGTGATGACGGTGTCGAGGAGATGCTTTTGCTTGTGGTTGAGATCCATCGGCCTTCTTCTTTAGCCTCCGACAGAAGATTAATAGGGAAGGCTAGCTCTGCTAGTCGGAAAAAACAAAAAAAAAATTCAAATCTTAGGGGGGATGACGAATTTTCAAACTTTGGGTAGGGGAAAATGTTAGTTTTTAAATCTAGGGGGAAAAATGTGATCATTTTTAGTTTTTTAAAAATATTTTTAGCTAAATGACTATTTTACCCTTAATTTTAACTATGAATTTTAACTAATAGATAAGTATTTGAGTTTTTAAAAGTTAACAGGTGGGAAGTCCTTTCACTAAACCTTGGGTGGGACGTGCTCTTTTGGCCTTTATTAATTTTCAGTCTTTTCCAAAATAGCTTTATTACCTGTATTCGCTAATGATAAACCAATGAAATCCATCTATGTAGCTTTATTTTGATTGTTGACGGGAAGACTTCTCATCGGTTTGCTTATGTCATCATCAACTATCTTTAGTCAAGAAAATTTCGAATTGTATACACAAAAACTACTATGAAATGGTCAAATGTAGGCTGGGCTAGAACCAAAAATGAGTCAATCTTATATAAGCTCAATCGAATTTGAGTTATTTGTTAAATTTTTTAATTAAAAATTTTGATACAAAACAATATTGTTTTGATCAATATGTATTAAAACGACGTCATTTTAATAATGAAAAAGGAGTCGAACAGAATTCGAGTTTGACTTTCACGAGCTCAAATTTGAACTCGAGCTCAGTTATATATAAACGGAATCGAATTCGAGTTTAATTCGGCTCCAATCCAACCCTAGTCAAATGATTTGTTCTTACTTAAGGTATTGTGAAATTTTAAAATTTTATTTTTTAATTTTTAAAAATTCAAACACTTATTTATACGTAAATTTCTGTTAAAAATCTCAATTAGGATTAGAGATAAAATTATCATTTAACGAAAAAATTTTAAAAACTAAAATTTTATCACATTTATTCCTTCAATTTGAAAATCTCATAATTTTCCTTTTAAATTTTTCTTCAAAATTTGAAAAGTAACAATTTTTCTCTTAGGGTTTTCTCTCCTTCTCTTCGGTGATCGATTTCTTCCTAACCATTGGTTGGCCTTCCCCTCTTCTTTTCCCTCGACCGGTCACCTCCTTCTTCCATTCTTGGCCAGAGACAAAAGCAAAATCAAAGTAAAGAGAGGCTATCGACTAAGGGAGAAGAAAGAGGGAAGATAGACAGACGATTAGGAAGAGTGAGTCACCGGAGGAGAAAAAATCTAGAGGAAATAGTCACTTTTCAAACTTTGAAGAAAAGTTCAGAGGGAAAATATGATAAAAGTTTAATTTTTAAAATTTTTTTTGTTAAATGATGATTTTACCCCTGATTTTAACTATGATTTTTAACAAAAATTTGCTTATGGATGAGTGTTTGAGTTTTTAAAAGTTAAAGAATAAAACTTTGAGATCTTACAATACCTTATATGGGAATAAGTCAGTTAGCCTTGTAAAATTGATGTGTGACATCAAGATTAAAAGAGTAATTATATATATCAACAGATATAAAAATGCTTCTTGGGGTAATACTATATTAATTCTATGATAAAATACTTTTAAACAATATTAAAATCAAATAATTTCCTTGAAGCTTTATAGAAATTTCCACCACTTGGCCGGCCGCATATGACAAGCTTAAAGACAATTCAGAAGAACATCTTAAGCGGTAAGATATTTCCAGTGGATTAATAAGGAAGTGGTGGATGAAGTGATTGCATTAGTTCTACAAAACAGTGAAGGTTTGGCTCCTTTAAGCGAAAATAAAAGTCTTTGATTTTGCATTTTCTTATCTTCTTGTGTAAGCTTTCATGTTATAAATTCTCTCTATTTGTATGAGATGTAATATGTAGATACATTTGTTGACCTCAATGGTTTGCAAAATTAATGTAGTATTAGAACTTTCAAGATAAAGATCTGGGTTTGAGTCTCGATCATGCTTGTAAAACCCTGATTTATCTGATACAATGATTATAGGTCCAATCATTGTGCTATAAGTACTCTCATAGTTTTTTTAGATATACCAATCTAACAAATATGAATGAGATCTCCGGTTACCAATATATATATATATACATACACGAGTGTGCGTGCACACACACACCAATTACAATCACCAAAATGTCATTGTTTTTTAGATATGTTGCAAGTATCGTGTTCTAATTGGGAAGATGACCTAGCATTTTTAATAATAAATTTATTAGACCATCCCATTAAAAATGCAATAAACTACAATAACTCATACTTATCACTCAAATTAAAAAGCCAATATAAAGCGTTATGGGCATTTACAATATGATAACATAACGTCCAATGAATTGATTATGGATTATATATCCACCTAGATTTATTTTAATTAAATTAAAAGTACAAACAATGTATGCACATATAAGAAATTCCAACATTTTTGGCTTGATTATTTTTCGACGTATTCATATAGTTTATGGTTGAACGGGAAAAAGAGGGATCCTCATTTAAGTACTAATTATACAATTGTTTAGAGATGAATTGAATCTTGACCAATTTGTACACGAATTACAGAAATGAGCAGCCCATTAACCCAGTTTTACTAAAACAAAATTTGATTATTAGTTTCTAGTGTATGCATATCTTGATTCTTGAGTTTATGATGGGTCATTACACAATTTAATTACTATTAAATTATTAATCATCTCTAATTTCCTTGATAAGAAACATTAACTATGGCTGTAAGTTGTCTAGGAGAAAATTGAATACCGGTATAATTAATCTCTTAATCTCTGTTACTAATAAATGTTTTGTTATTTTTTTATCAACAAAATATATTTAGAAACATTAACTATGGCTGTAAGTTGTCTAGGAGATGATTTCGATGAAGACGACAATGGTCCAAGAGAGATGGCGTCGGAAGGAAATCATCCGTGGTAGTGAAAGAGAGGTCACGACCGAATTCCAAATGCCGAGAAAGATGAGTCTAAAATGAAACTCTATAAAAAAAAATATATAATTTTTTAAAGTTTAATTAAGGAGAAAACTGTTAGTTTTTTAAATTAAAAATATAAGTGAAATAAAATTTTATTATTTTTAATATATTATTGGTTAAATGATAATTTTATCTTTGAAACTAACTGATTATATACTTAACGGATACCAATTTGTTAATTCATCAAACCTTGGGTGGAAGCAAGTCTTTCGGCCTTTTTTTTATTAACAGAATATATTAATGGAGTGTATTCGTGTGAATTAAAGAAGAAGGCATCCTTACCATCAACTGAAACCAACATTGTGACTACTAAGGAATTTTAATTCATAATTTTCAAATCTAATTATCCAGATTGAACTTGAAGACAAGTACTTAAAAGATCTCACTCCTATGCTCAAATTGGCATGGTCAGATCCTAAGTATTCGTCCCAAATCCACCGTAATTATAGTTGTTCTCAGTTAAATCCCAAATCTAAATTTGGGCAAAATCCTCACGGTTTAGACCATTTAAAGTTTGTTGACTCGACCAAGGGGATGACACAGAAAGAGAAAGTATTGTGTTGATTTCTCTTGAGCTTTGGTGGTGACGATTATTCATCTGAGTTTCCCCATCACCTATTTTGCGGCATAAACCCAACTGTAACTCGGTTGAACATATCTCTTTCAACTTCTCATTCTCGGCTCTCTCTTTTGCACACATTAAGACTTCATTTTTGCATTGCCCCCCTTCTTTTTGTAACTGTTGAGCTTGCATATTCAAGGAGCCCTTCAAATTAAGATTAAGAACAAGAGGAAACTATTAGCTGACATTTGGAAACGTTAATTGGATCTTATTACATTTTCAGTATAAAAAACAAAACCCAAAATAGCTATTTTCAAATCAATAATTTTTTTTTTTTTTAAAGTGAGTTGTTGAAAACTAATCTAATTATTATTATTATTATTATTATTATTTTGGTTTATCATATAACAAAATATTTTTGTATTAATTCTCATGTTTAATTAATATAACAAATAACATCAATAATATTTTTAAATAATAAACACTTAAAAATATTTAATTAAAATAATTATTTTATTACATATAATCCAACATCATAATTATTTATAATTATTAATTTTTCCAAATATAATTTATCTAAAAATCTTCTAGGTTATTTATTCATGTACACACAGTGTTGAGTTTTGTCTTTTTCGTTTAATTTTATCTTAAGTATGAATTATAAAAAGACAAATATTTTCCAACTAGAAGCTAAAGGGTCCTAATTTTAATGGGAACAGAGAAGTTACCTCAACAGGATGGGAAGTCTTCAACTTGGAGTCGTAACTAGTGAATGTGAACATGGAGCTGCATGTATTCTGTTGAAATGGGCTGTGGAAATTGATGGATTTGGCCACCCAATCAGCTGTGTTATCTTCCCAAGAGCTAATGAATCTACTCGTCTCTTGATTCACGAATGTTTCACGAGGAAGCCATCTTTTGTCTTCTAGAAGTCTGCTGGGTCTGATTGGTCCTTTAATATTCCTTGTTTCTGCTTCCTTTTCGTCATGTGGATGCGAACCTGCCAACTTGTTTCCACTTAAGATAGCTGGATAGACCTGGCTCTTGTCTACACTTAAATCCTCGCTGATCCACCGTGAAGATCTAGAGCAATGATCATTTAGAGCCCACAGTTGATATCTAGAGAAAGAGAGAGAAAGAAACTCGGTGTAACTTAGATTTGGCGTAAAATTTAATATAAGAACAAAAACAAACAAATTCCTAGGTTAGCAGCTCTCCCTTCTCGAGTAACTAACTAATCAAATTTGTAACCTTGAAGAGTTGGTCGACGACATGATGCTTCTTTTGTCGATTCTATAATGCCCATCAGCATCAAATCTATGACATAATTCCAGAATGTGATGTCCTCCTTGCGTCGTTCTGTTATTTTGAGATAAAACTGTACAAAATAATCAACAATCTCGAGTTCATAAATCATGCCTCGTTAAATATAAATGAATATATTTGAACTGAACTTTTACCTAGGCCAGTCTTATCCAACTTCTTACTTCGATACATCTGAATTACAAAATGCAGAATTAGGGAAATGAATAAAAGTGAAAATTTCGGGAATATATCAATTAGGAAACCGGTTTTATATATTTATTACCTGCAAGTGACTCTTTACATGAGCAATGCTCAGTCCTTTTACGTTCATTAGCTGAAGAACTAATTTGGGCGTTGCTCCTGTACACCATAAAAGGAAAAACCAAGTGAAAAGAAGATCCCAGATGAATGAAATCACAAGTTGACATATTAACTAAATGAAATCTTACTTTCTTGCCCACCGAGCCTTTCAACAGCATGCACAAAAGCTAGATGGAGATCAGGTGTCCAACGGAGTCTAGGCATTTTTGATCGAACATACTGTCTTACCATAGCAGTTCGTTCTTTTGCTTCTGTATTAGAAGTATTGTTATGGCTTGAACTAGCAAAATCATTGTGTGGTACAGTGCTAGTGGTGATATCATTCTCATCGATAATTGCCTCTTCATTCAAATCAAAGGAAGAACACTTATGTGAACTGGTTAAAGAAGATGCTTGGGCCTGAATTTCATTTTTGCTGCTCTTATTTTCATCAGAAAACTCGGTCATTTTTTCCATTGATCTTGTCTTCTTAACTCACGCCATAGTCTTCTGTGCTTGGTGGTCTCCGACCAGTTCACTGTGAAGAAGACATAAATGATTATATCTATATAAATGATACATCAGATGGTCTATGCATTATTGAGGATGTAGATGAGAAGAAGCCAATTATATGTGTAAAACTCGGAAACCTAAAAGCTTAAGAAGTAGACCTTAGAGCTACTATCGAATTCGCATGAGATCTTTACTGCTTTCCATTGAAACAGCAATTGAAGGGGAAAACTGAACTAATGAAAGCTATATATAGATCGAAATACATGTGTAATGGGTGGCAAAGGTTTCCTCAAATCAATTTTTGTCTTGATGAAGTGCTTCAAATTTATCTGAATATTAAATAATAGATAAAGATATTCATTCCACCACCCAACTCAAAGCTCTTACAAAAACAATTCTGAAGTTTTGCCAAAACTAGAGTTTGGAATCATATTTCTTTGAAAAACCAGAAAGGTTGGAGCTCATAATTCATATTTCTTGTTTGTCTAATTATTGAAGAAGCTCGCAGCAAAATTTAATAGCAAAGAAAAAACTAAATGAAATTCAGAAACTGATGGCAATGCGAATTCGTCAGACTACAGTCAATAAATCTTATAAATAAATAACTATTCTTTTATAGTGAGAAAAAATCTTGAGCAACCACTGTCACTGGCTATGAAGATCCAAATTAGATACTTTTCTGGTCCTAAATTCTAATTTGTAGTTTAAAAACAAGACTAAAATCATGATTCATTTAAAGATATAAATCCCAGAAATCTTCAAAGCCAATCCTCGGATCCATCAGAAATATGCCCAAAAACACCTAGCGACAGTCAAAAGTAGCTGATTAAAGGAGAGGTTGATCCAAACTTACCCTTTAAAGAAAGGAAGACCGCCGTATCGTGGATCTAAATGTAAACAATAGGCCAAACTGAGCGTGCAAAGAGAGACAGACAGACACAGTCACGCACAGAGAGGAGGGAGAGAGAGAGCATTACTGTTAGGTATTAATGTTCTCTTTTATTGGAAAAATCAAGTTTAAATTACATATGTGGAACTTTTTAATTGTTAGAAATGTGTGGAAAATAATCCTTCATCTTGTTTAACATCACACTTCAAATATACAAACTTCAATATACTATACATATATATATAGTGCAATAATGTGTATATAGAAGACAGCGGTCGGAGACCAAAACTCACTAAAATATAAAAATATTATGACCACCCACTTCGACTGTTGAAAATCAAGTGACTTCCAAAGCCTCTCCGGTGATCTCTTTGTTTTTTTACTGCCGTTTCCCGTCTCTCTCTTTCTTTTTCCAGTCGGTGATAATCTTTGTAAGTTGACCTTTACTGGGACCTGAAAGCTGTTTTTGTCATTACAGATTAACAAAATTAATTCAGTCTTAGTTACTTCATTAAGAATTTAACATTGATGCATTGATGGTGCTGTGGGAAAGGACCATCAAGGAAACCCTACCATATATAAAAATAATTTTCTGTCAGAATTATTTTAACATTAATTTTGTCTTATATTCTGATTCTTTGCTCCTCGTGGGTTCTAGTTTAGGTTACATATGTTTAGATCACTTGGATGGTTTTGCCCTGATTTGAAGACTTTCAAATAGAGGATAAAGCCGAGGAGAGCAGCTATACTTGAATTAGAAAAATTAATTTTGACCAGCCAACATGGTCATGTAATTTTGGCAAGACAAAGAAATTTAAAAAAAAAAAAAAAAAAAAGAAAGAATATACAGTTACTCTCAAAGATAGTTTGAGTGTTATTAATATGAAAAATCTTTAAATTTCAAATTAAAAAGTTTACATTCAAGATTTGACAAAACCATATAAAACCGTTCCTGTTTTGATCATTCTTTTTCTAATTTACATTGAAAAGTTTAGAAAAAATGGGGAAAAAAAAATCAACTTTGAGAATAGGTATATTAGGTAGTGGTTGTTTATTAGGGTTTCATGAGGTTCCAGCTAGGAGTTTTGACTACGAGACAGAATCTGAACTGATTGTATAATAGAGACTGACTGTGACAAGTAGACAAAAAAATTATGTTCATCCGAAATTGTTGACTGTCGATCAATAACTCCATACTGGATTAGAAGTTGATTGCTCAATGGTCAAATCAAAACTGCTTGTTATTGACTGATTGCTTTCTATGAAAAATTATGTTGCGGACTCAAAAGTTTTTTTTTTTTAATGTTAATTCTTTTCATCGTTTGATCCAAAACTGCAGTAATAAAGATCTTCTTATAATTGTTTCTTGTTTGGTAGAAGATGACCCTGTGTGTGAGAGAGAGACTTTTCTTGTTCATTTGATTAATTCCTTTATATTGTCTCTTTTTGATCTTTTGGGGACTATCAGACTTGCCATGCATGGAGATATCATTTTTCCTGCCTTCCAAGGATTTACTTTCCAAGGCTTCTTGGAGAGAATTTGAACAATTTGTCTTCACATGAGGGGGACTCATTGTTTATTGATTGAGGAATCATTTTCCAGCCAGGGGATTAGGTTCTTGCTAAAAGGCACTCAAAATTAAATAGAAATGCGTGGCATTTTTATGTGTAAGGCTAAATAATTCATGGAGGCAGAGAGAGAATTCTTGTGAGTAATGAAGACAAATATTCCAAGGATTAAAGTAAGAGTTTTGATGGGGAAGAGTATGCAGGAGATAAGGAAATTGGGTTAAGAAAATATGGAATTCTCTTACCAATATCAATAATCAATGCATCTTCTGTCTTCTTTTGTGCATGGGGGTTGACATTTTTCTTATTTTAGTGCAGTTTCCAAGCAAGAAAGAATCTCTCCAATTTCACCTCTTATTTTATCTTCTGCCGGATAATGACTTTGCAAATTGCAAACACTGCATAAATTGACACAAACTTGCAGTATATTTTAATCTATGTATTGTTGAGACTTGAGGGCCAGCGAAATTTTAATTAGTATATTTAATATATAGGATGATGTATGTGCCATTCCCAGGAGCCCTTTTCTCTATTTCATAATTTTGATCTTGAAATCAATTAGCAAAGTAGGATGTCTTTAAAGTACTTACATTAACCTTAATTAATTGGTAAAGTCCATAATTTAAAGAATGGTACAATTAGCACCACCAGCACTAGAGTATAACTTTTCGCAATTAAGGTAAATTTTAATTGAGTATATATTAATGCAATCTTAACGTATGTTAAAGGGTTTGGTGTCAAAGCGAAAAGAATATATGGTCAATTATTCCACAAGCATTAAAATCAATAGGCCACAGGACTTATTCCCACCCAAAGATTCATGTTTTCCCAAAGTTTTATTCATTAACTCAAACACCTACCAATCTATTAATTTTTTTAGTTACTGTCAACAGTAAAATTGTCATTTAATGAAAATATTTTTTAAAACTAAAAATTTATTATGTTTTTCCCTTAAGTTTAAAAGTCTAATATTTTCCCCTAACACCCCACCCAAGGTTTGAAAAATGACAAATTCGCCCTAGGGTTTCGATCTCCTTCTCTTCGGAGAACGATGACTTCTTGGTTGTCAACATTCTCCCTTCCAGTCGGCTTATCTCTCTCTCATGATCCCTCTGTTGATCTCCCCTGTTGTCTTCATCGAAGACGAGATGAAATATTTTTGTCTCAAATTAAGACGTTTTGTCTTTATGAACAACATTCATTGAGATTGGTGAACGACACATTACTGATAAAAACCCAATAAACAAAGACCCTAGTAGGTGAACAACGTTCGTCTCAATCTGAACACATTGTAGACACGTCTTCGTTGCTTTCTAAACAAAGGAGTGCAATCATTGAAACCAATCTGAACAAGGAAGGGTGGTGAAGAGACCAGAAGGAAGAGATAAGTCGACAGGGAGGGAGAACACTGATGGGCAAAAAGTTAGTGTTCGTCGGAGAGGAGGTGACCCTAGAGGAGAATTAGCCACTTTTCAAACCTTGGGAGGGGAGGGGGGGAGATGTTAGTTTTTAAACCTAGGGGAAAATGTGATGAATTTTTTGGTTTTTTAAAACATTGTCATTAAATGACAATTTTACTCTTGACAATAGCTAAAAAAAATTAATAAACGAGGGAGTGTTTGAGATTTTTAAAGTCAATATGTAAAAATTTGCGAAAACACTAGACTTTAGGTGGGAATATGTCCTTTGGCCAAATCAGTATTAAAATTGAATTAATTAAAAAACATATTATTCGGAGTGACTAGTGTTTCGTTTCAAGATTTACCCTTATAAAGAATAATATTAATGAGTAATCTTTTTATTCTGTAAATTAAGTTGGATACTGCAAAGAATCTAGGTGAGGAGGCCTCTGTTGCTGTTGGCTAAAGAGACGCCGCAAACATAGGCACCATATGGGATCTCGCCGCACGCACACAGATGCCAATCAGGACGTGTTGTTGGGTCAAATTGTTTCTTCGAAAGCATTTGCCAACAACACCAACTAGTTTTCATATTTATTTATTGTACATAAATAATCCGGCCATTTTCATCTATAATCTCAAAAGTAAGTTATCTTGCAGCTACTGGAACATCAAAGAGCAAAGGAGGGATTCCAAATAAAATGAGTCGACACAATAACTGATTTACTGGCCTCCTATTGAAATCCGGTGGTCAATATTAACCCAAACCCTTGTATCATTGGTCAAATCGAGTAATGAAAAACCCTTAATAGTTTACAGTAATACAAATTTACAACGGACAAGCGAGGCTGGGAGAACAAGGACAACTAAAAATAGCTTACCCCCTAGAACAAATGACCAACTATACAAATTGCTACGAGAGATACCAGTGCATTTTCTACAGACATTTCCCAAAAAAATAAACAACAAACTCGAGACTAAGCTGCTCAATTTGATGTGTGAAAGAGTTGTAGTAACCCAGCGCTCTTTGAGAGAGGAGAACAACCCATTTGATCTGTTCAATGTGATTGACACAACCCCAAAAGAGAGGTTCAACACCAGCTCGAGGAGGTTATTTGCTAAAAAAACCAGGGCTTTGGACAAAAAACAAGTTACTCAATGTGCAACAGAGAGAGAGAAAGAGAGAGAGAGAGAGAGAGAGAGAGAATTGAACTCAGGCTCCAACCAAACCGAATCCTGTTCAACCGTATTGAGCCTGCAATTCCACACACCCCCTAACAGCTTAAATTGGTAAGTCAGGTCAGGCTAGTTGACCAATGCAAAACTCAGTTACCAACACAGGCAATAAAGCTATGTCAACTGCTTATTGTCATTGAACAAACATAAGCAAACACAAATATAATCAGGCAGAAAATTTTCTCAACTTCAACTCGCTATCTCACTAGTAAAGGGTGAGGTCAGTAAATCGACGGACTATATTGGCAGCAATAATATGTACATGCCCAATGTCTAACTTACGTAGCCCAAAAATTAAATATTGCCTAGGCTATTGACAAACCATAAACAATTTCCCCTCCATTTTTTTCCACAATTTGAAGAGTCAATATCATTAGAATGGATGGTACACCAAATCAACAATTCTCAAGTTCTAATAACCGGACCCTTGTACAGCCCTCTCCGAATCACAAAGTTGTCAGGGGGTTGAAACTCTTCTAACCAAGTAACTTCTGAGACTGTCACTCCATTCACTTCAAGTTCACCTTCATTTAAGCAAGAAAAAATAAATAAGCATCTTACACAATAGGAGGGAAAAAAAAAAGCCAGTAAAGCCATGATTTACTTTAGAGAATCAGGTAATAACAATTCGAAACAAACAGGTATGATTACCTGGAAGATCCCTTCTGGGGGACCTCCGAAAATAAGTGCAATGTCGACCATGATCTGAAGAGTATGGAGGAGAGAGGATATCAAAGAGAGCACAGGGAGTTATAGCTTTGAAACAATGGATGTTCCCTCCACTAGTGGGATATAGAGTTGTCACCGCACAAGGAGCTGTCATATCAAGATCTTTAACAATCTTTGCAGGTCTTGCTGCAAACCAGCGATCAAAACCAACATAAATAGTCAGAATTAAAAGATGACATATATCTATAACCATCCATCTTTTGGGGAGGGTAAGAGAAGATCAACTGAGATAAATAAAGCAAATGCAATTAAAAGGAAAAGATTATAGAATATAAACATTTAATGCCATCACAAGGCTCACAAGAAGTCTTTCCTTTAAATATTTGTATGACCTTATTTATTAAACACGTTTATTTAATCAATCAAAATACCACAAGCCTCAAATATTCCTCTTCATGAATAAAAAAGAATGTATATATCATGATTTCTTATATATTTTATCTTAGAACTATGTACATAACCAAAACCATCCAATACTATTTCTTAAATCACAAGTGGGTTTGTAGAATTCAATAATAACTTTAAGAAAAACTATAAAATTAGATAAACCAATAATAGCAATACTAAATTAGTGCCTGTAAATTAACATTAGCTGGTCCACAAATCCGCAACCAAAATAGGGTAAATGCCAAATGTAATTCTTGCTTATCACCAGAGATTTAAATACCAAGTCAAAATTCAAATTAACCCAAACATTTCACACTAGAAAACAGTAACTTGAATTATAGTTACCAGCCAATTAAATGATAAAATCTTGTAGCATTCTCAACTGGGTTCATAAAAGAAGCATAACCGGCATAAGAGTTTCAACAATCTAGACTCCCCATCATTAGCTTCCTTAAAATTATATCAATGAAAAGCAAAATCTTATACTACCAGAAGATATTAACATTAACATTGACATCTCTTCATAGGCTCTCTCTTAGCTGTAAAATGACTACATATTGTACCGGATTTTTCTATGAATCGCTATAGTACAACTAGAGTTATTGCTTTATTTTTTGCTTTTAACCCCACACAACTCATTATGGCCCCAACTCTGGTTCAGTAGTTAATCTCAAGACTTGTGCACGACCATACCCTACAAGCTAAAACACTAGCACTCATATCTAGAATCACGACTCAAATTGAAAAAGCTTTCAATCCCAATGGAAGGGTGTTATACTGATATAAGAAAACTTTTAATTTATCCATGCTCAAAATTATCAGTATGTGTTCAATAAATCAACTAAGTCATTCAGCAAACTGAACAACAAGGAATAGATAAAGTTTCTAATGAAAAATCATCTATTTGTATATCTGCACACAATTAAAAGATCATATAGTAGCTAGAAAAATCTAAAGAAATCAAGCCGTAAAGATAAGACCTCAGGCTTTCCAATTGAAAATGCAATATAAATCAAGTGGGAAGCAATAGATATCTTAATAACTAAAGCAAGTACATGTAAGGCTCCATAAAAAGGGCACCGCAACAGTCATAGATTATTTAAAGTTCTGAAGGTAACTTTAGGTCAATTCCTTCATCAATACATATTGTACTATAATGAATAGTTTATTAAAGCCCATGGCACATGAGAATGCCATACTTTTCCAAGAAACCTCAATTCAATAGAATTTAATTAGAATAAACCTCATATAGACGTTAAAGCCCCAAAGAACAAGGTAGGTATTTCCAACATTAATATTTCAACACACTTAGCAGTTGAATGTGAACCAAATACGCTAAAAATCTTACCCATACTAACAATTACAAGAAGTCAATCTCCCATATGCCTATCTACTCTTGGTTTCCCATATTGTATATTAATTTAATGGAAACAACAATCATTGTAACATCATTTCCCTATGGAAGTCAAACAACTTGATAAGTAGAACAGAAAGATAAAAGGAATTATATAGCATATCTAAATAAAACAATATATTGTCATGATAAAAATGCAAAAATCCTTCCATGAAGCAATTAAAAAAAGAGCAGCAGATCCCTAAAAAAAAGCAAGTTTTAAGGTTTAGCCTAAATATTCCTGTGGTTGACACAATTCCAAATCACCAAAAAAAAAAAGAAAAAAACCCAATTGTCATCAAGAAATTAGAATTCATCAAACGGAGTGCAACTTAAGTTCTATCACGTTGTGCACATTCTGTAATGTTTGCAGACACAATAAGACTAACATAATCAATTAAAAAGGGGAAGACAATATACCCTAAGAACACACCTGTTGTTGGATCAGTAGGCTCAGGCAAATCAAGCCAATCATAGGACTTCACATGTAATGAACCGTAGACGAGCTTGCTCAAAACCGTCATTCCAGGATGATTATGGAGGGGTATGATTGATGAAGGCGGCATGCAAAAAATTCCTATCTGGGGAAAAAATATAAAGATTTAAAAAAAAATGGATCTCAGTAAGTCAGTTTCAAGTTTCACAATTTTACTTGCAATAAATAAAAAAACATTGATCTCAAACACAAAGAATAATTTCCAGCTTAGAAAAAAATATGTAACTCAGTAACAGGCAGTTTGCAGCTATGCTTACAGAGAAACTGTCACACTCGTGCAGATGCAAGTATTTGATTGGTGCCAAAGATTGATGCCTCCCATTACGCTCAAACATAGGACCTGGCAATTTACGTACCAATTGTGCCTCCTGTTCGAGGCCAACATCAGAAGGCTTTATTTTTTCTGCAATAAAATAATATCTGGGGTTAAAATTTTCAAGTAATATGAAATTATACCGATGCTGACAGCAAAACAAAAAAACTTTGAAATTTATTGTCAGCATGTACGTTGGAAGCAAAAATTAGAACCTCCAGAAATATATTTCACCAGCAATTTCAGAAGACTATACAACATAGAGTGAAACTGGATAAAACTCTAAATTCATTGCACAATTAACCTGTCAAAACCTTACCAACCAAAGGATTAAAAGATGGTGCCACAGTAGAAGCACATGCAACTGATGTCAGAAATATTAAATAAATATATATACTAGAAAAAAGCAACACAATGTACAGAGAGGAAGCTACAATGCATCTTCATCAAACACATAAAGAAAATTAGCCCTTCTTATCATACGTAAAAATGAACTTTTAACTGATTTCTACAATAGGCTAAAGAATTCAACACTCAGGCTATCAAATAAAGATTGTCAAAAGACAAATCTCATTAAAATGAGCAGTGGAATTTTGCACAAACTCCACATTCAGCTTACAGGTTATTCAGGACCCATGGTAAGTTAAATATGGATTGCCTATGTAAATGATCGATAGTGCCACATCAATACATACTCAGTAACACTTCCATCTCCCCAACCAAACCATCAAACTATGTCCAACGTGTAACAAAAGAGTTAACTATGTCACAGAGACCAGTTTGTCATCCAAATGGGTGATTCTTCATGAAAAATCAATTAAGCCCACATCACATGCACATTCCAAGAATAGAAAAAACTTGCCAAATTTTATTATAAGTCTATTTAGGTCATTCTAGACTGAAAAGAGCTCACAAATTAATAAATGATAACACTATAAAGAGCCGGTTCTTGATACCTAACATAGTTCGAACTTTGTCCAGGGCGTCATCCGAAACTGGCCCATTGGGGGAGAATGCTGCTTTGCAAGTGTTGTACAGTCTCTGTATGTAATATGGCATGATGTAACGTGGAAACCAACTTAACGGAACTACTTTCAGTAAGCAGATAACGCCTCTTCTGGAAACTCAGTAGCTGAAATTAAGACTAAATATGCAATTAAATACTTTGCTCTTTATCTATGAACCAAATCGACGGTAATAGATCTGCATGACATTTATCTCATCCCTCTCTGCCAATCTTAATTCAACAAACACAAACGAAACACCAATTAAATAACTCAACGCATTTCTTGTGAAATTAACTAACTAAATTGGACATAAAACACGAAATTTCTAAAACAATCCGATATAATTTTAACAAAAATGAAAAATATTAAAACATTGCAGTGAATTAATCGATTGTTTTTATTCAATTTTCCCCACAATCAAACAAAAAGAAGATAGTGAAATAAAAAATAAGCGCAATTTCCGGAGGTTTAAGATTAAAAATTATATGATCGAAGGGCTTTTAAAATTTGAAATAGAAAAAAGCAATTTGAGGAAAACAGAAGGCATATCAGGTCGATAGAGTAAAGAAAAAAGAGTGAAAAATAAGGGAAGAGAGTGCGTAGGCTAACAAACCTGGGGCGCGCATGATTAATAAAACGCGCAGGAGGTGCGACTGATATGATGAAGAAGAACAGAAATAAAGAAGGGATCGTTGCAAGCGAAGTAAAGAAGGGTTGAAGAGGAGAAGGCAAGGGAAATTTTGGACACGTCGCTAGTGGTCTTTTTCGCTCGGCCTTTTGGGCTCTGGCTGAGCAACTTTTTTTTTTTTGTTTTTACGATAGGTAAGGGGATAAAAATAAATATATCGACTCAGCTCCTTGTCACCTGGCTAGGGCCGCCTCTTTTTCCACCCTAATTTACGATTATACCCTTCCATTCTTTCTCTCCTAAAAATATCAACCTGATGTAATTTTTAAATTTTGTACAGAAGTCATTAGATAGAACTTTAGGATGAGCCCTTGGACCAATAGTGGAGTCATTCATCCATAGCCTTTTTGCTCGCTAGAAAAGTCGGTGATAATGAAAGAAATTGGAAGAATTTATTTGTGGAAAAACGTCGAGGGTGCGTCATCCATCACGTCTTTAGATAGAATCTTGGGAAAAAGACTTTTTCCACCCAAGTTTTAGTTGTATCCCAAAAATATATCAACGTTAGATGAAAAACTCGAACACTTATCCATCTCTAAATCGTTGTTAAATTTTTTATTAAATAGAGGAATAAAACCGTTATTTTACTGTTTATATCATAGTTATATAATTTTAGTGCATTTTCCCCCTCCAACTTTAAAAATTAACTTTTACCCTCATCTCTGAACTTTGAAAAGTAATTTTCACTCCCCCAAATTCCTAATTTTTTTTTCACTTTCCCTCCGACTACTGACAATGACGTGGTTGGAGGGAGAGTGATGAACGTTTTCCATTCTAGATGACCCTCGTCGTCCATTTTCTAGACGATGGTTCAGAATGGACGACTCTAGAATAGACGACAAAACATCGTCCAGATCTAAACGACGCTTATCATTGACGATCGTCATCTAGAGGTGGTGGACCTCTAGACGAAAACTTATCCGTTGTTGTCAGAGAAAGTGGCTACATTTCAATGGGAAAAGTGAATTTTTTAAAACTTAATTCAGGGGATAAATGTTAATTTTTAAAATTAAAGAGGAAAAATGAGATAAAATTTTAATTATTTAATATTATTGATAAAATGAGTAATTTATCCCTTAATCCTAATAGAAAATATGTGAGTGGATCCAAATAAATTAAACTTTGGATAGATATTTGAATTTTCCATTAGGGTTAGGTATACTTATAAAATAAGGGTAAAACTTGGGTGGGACAGTCCTTTTCCCTATAATCTAATTGTAAAAAGATAGTTGACGTCATTTATAATAAAGATTTTATTTTTGGTTTTAATTTCAGTATTATTATTAGTATATAGAATTTTTTTTAATTATAATATAAGTATTCACAATTCTATATGATAAGTAAATTGTGCTGTTGATTAGATTAAAAAAAGAATTTTACTTTTACCCTCCCATTGATTTTTTTTGGGGTTATGCCCTGTTTTACGAAAAAACAAGAATTCAAAATATGAAATTTGAGTAGAAAAATAAAAACAAACTTGGTAATGTAAAATAGACAAAAGAAATTGAATAAATTATGATTAAAATAACAATAAAATTTTAAATATATAATTAAATATACAAATAATATGTCATTATGTGATTTGATAATTTTAAATTAAAAATAAAATAATATTTAATCGTATAATAATATATCATTTATATATCTCATTATATATTAAAAAAATATGTATATAGAATGTTGCTCTATATGAGAAATTTATAACAAAGTTTAATTGGTATAATCGATACGCCATTGGCCTTTGTTCAAGTGATAACACAAAAGGAAACCTTATAGTTGTGTAAATTACTGCATGATGGTTGGTCACACTATTTAGGTTAATTCATTGCATTAATAGTATTGCATTATTACAAATTCCAAGTTGTTATTCCATCTTGAGCACCGAAAGTTGGAGCACAATTCCAAAGGATGCGACTTTATAAATATAAAGTTACAGGAGGAATCTATCCTATATAATGCAAAAGGATGCATCACAATTTTGTATTTTATGCTCTAAGAAATACACCTTATATGTTGCTACGGTATTCCCTTTTTATCATAATTAATAGTTAAATTAATATATTTAGTGGTATCTTTTATGAGCCGTTTGGTTCCAGTTAAGATAAATTCCTTTAATAATCTATCTTTTATTTTCTTGTTTGGTTTGTCAATAATAAAATATTATAATAATTTTTTATTATCAATGCTGACGTGACAGTTAATATAGGTGGTAATCTTGATTTTATTATAATTATATTATTATTTATTAGTTTTTAAGATAAAAATAAATTTATTTTTAATTAATACGATAAATAATATAAAAAATATTTAAAAATAATTATATTCAATAACATTTAAATAAAATAATTTACTAATAATCTTTTATTACCTTTAACCAAACATAATAATTATTTATACCTATCAAATTTTATCAAACATAATAATCATTTATATCCAGTAATCTTCTAAGTAATCTATCTTCAAGGTAATCTTTCTATTTTGGTAATAAAACATTATCCAAACCAAACACCCCCTTAAGAGTATTCAAAATTATCCGATAATTAAATAAAACCAATTTTTAAATTGAAAATTGAACTGAAAAATAAAAAAAATTGGTTCATATTTTGGTTTAAAAAATAGAAAAAATGGTTTTTAGATTTGGTTACTGGTTTGTCTAATTTTTTAAACTGATTAACTTAATCAATTTTTAAAAAGTTGAATAAAAAATTAATAAAATATTAAAAATATTTTTTAAAAAATTAGCAAAAATAATAAAATATGATATTTATTTTAAAATTCGATTCAAAAACTGGTTAACCAAAAATTCTATTTGTTTAATTGGTATTTTTAATTCAATTCAAAATCAGTTAATCTTTAAATCGGTTCAATTTTGATTTATGATTTTTTTAAATAAAAAATTCAATTCAATTTAAAAAATTGATAAACCGATCCAATTAACTAGTTTTGAACACCTTAATACTTTTATTATCATTTAGATGAATAAAAATTATGTTTTTTTATATCATATTTTTAATGTACACTTAAAAACTCTTTTACCTGCATGTTGTATATACCATTTTTCATAAATAATTCTAAAGTATTATCATCATGGAATTAAAAAATGTTAATTGCGACAACGTAGTTAACCGTACCGTTTGTGATCTTGAAAACCAAATTTTAAGAGTTGAAATCAATGAATAATTGGAAGTTTCTAATCCTATTTACCTTGACCTTCTTGATTTTTCCCCTTTGCTACAGCATGACCCCAAATAGGAATTGCCAGGGTTCAACTTAATTACGAGGAAGATTGAGGAGTTGAAGGAGCATTACAAAGATGAGAAACTAAGTTTAATCTTTACCAGGCACATGTTGTTTGGGCGCAAGTTTATCAGTATGGTAGAAAATGGCATCACTGATATTCCTGTAACAGCCTTTGCTTTCGACTGTCTGCAAGTTTGAAACAAGCCTTTAAGGAGAGGATGGAAAAGTATACAAAGCTAACTGTCTCGTGTGTACTGGATCCTGTCTTCTCAAACCTGAATATCTAGGCCCATGTGATCTCAACTTTCTCCTTGTTGTTTGTGCCCTCAGCCCACTTGTCTGGTGAGACCAGTTAGAGTTAGATTTAAACTGAATTTATTCAAATTTAAGTTCGAATTTGAATTTTGTTTGAATAAGTTTAAAATAAGTTTAGTTCAAACGAACTCGAGTTTAAGCTCATTTGAAGTGAGCTTGACGAACCTAAGCTCGAGCTTGAGCTCAATTTCATGAAAATTGAGCTAAACCCGAGTTTAGGAGAGTTCAAACTCAGTTTGACTCGAATTTAACCTTAGTTCCAGCAAACTTTTGGGTCCAACAACAATAGCTCATGCATAACAGTCTCTTCCTCAATGTACTTTTCGTTTTTCAACTCAAACACATTTAAAATCACATGGAATTAGAAGGAGAGGGAAACCAAGTCAGTCTCAGTTTGAGACAGATGAACCACGAAAATGATTATTCCCCCGAATGGTAAATTAGCTTAGAAATTTCATTCTATTAGTAGGGCAATGCAAGATGTAGGAGAGAAAGAATGAAATATAGGCAGGCCTAACCAGCCAGAGTCCAAAAGCCCCAGCAAAAAAGCCCACTAGTGACATGTCCAAAATTTTCCTTTGCCTTCTCCTCTTCTTCCCTTCACCCTGCTTACTTGCAAGTTGCAACGGCCCCTTCTTTTCTTCTGTTCTTCATCATTTCAGTCGCACCTCCTGCGAGTTTTATTAATCATGCGCACTCCAGGTATGTTAGCCTACGCACTCTCTTCCCTTCTTTTTCGCTCTTTTTTTTTTTTTTTTTTAACTCTATCGATCTGATGCGACTCCTCTTTTCCTCAAACTGCTTGTTTCTATTTCAAATTTTAAAAGCCCTTCGATCATATTATTTTTAATATGAAACCTCTGGTAATTGCATTTATTTTTCGTTTCACTATCTTCTTTTTGTTTGATTATGGAGAAAATTGAATAAAAACAATCGATTAATTCACTGCAATGCTTTAATATTTTTCAAATTTATTGCAATTATATTAGAATGTTGTATAAATTTCATATTTTATGTCCAATTTAGTTAGTTAATTTCACAAGAAATGCGTTGGATTTATTTAATTAGTGTTTCGTTTGTGTTTGTTGATTAAGACTGGCAGAGAGGGATGAGATGAATGTCATGCAGATCTAATACCGTCGATTTGATTCAAAGATTGAGAGCAAAGTATTTAATTGCATATTTAATCATAATTTCAGCTACTGAGTTTCTAGAAGAGGCTTTATCAGCTTACTGAAATTAGTTCCGGTAAGTTGGTATCGTCGTTACATCATGCCATATTACATACAGAGACTTTACAACGCTTGCAAAGCATAATTCTCATGCATAATAGTTTCTTCCTCCATAAACTTTCGTCTTTCAAATCAAACATATTTAAAATCACATAGAATTAGAGGGAGAGGGAAACCAAACCCAAAATAAAGATTTATTTCACCAGAGAAGTAACGTGTAACTGTTACCGTCTTCAATTTCATTCCTTTCTATCCATTGGGAAAGCTGCAAGCCTCAATCCTTGGCGAGTTGCTGTTATTATTCTCTGTTTGCTCTAAATCAGCTTGTGAATTCTTGATTAAGGTAAATCTTGTGCATAATAAATCCAACAGTCAAATCATTGTCATCATTTCTTCTGGTTTATTAACTGCATTTGTTACTTTTTGGTTAAGGTTGTAGTTCTGCAGATTTTCTCTTTGAGATGGCTCTGGCTGATTTGACCAAATGTTGTATTAATTCCATTCGCCAAGTAAGTTTTGTTTCTCACTATGAATTTTATTTTTCTGGATAATTGAAGTGAATTGCTGGAGCTATCACACCATTTCTATGCATAAGGTGCATATTAAGTATTTTTACAGAAGTTTGGTTGAAAATGTCATTGATTGGGCATGACTGACTTAGTTTTTGTTGAATTTATGGCTTCAATATCCGGTAATGGACTTAATTAATCCATTGACAGAGTTACAACCCCTGAATTGTTAGGGCTATAGACAATTTTAAGGTTCCGGGAAAATTTTTTGATACCTCTGGAGCAAATTGCCATGGGTTTTCTGATACCTAGAATTGTATGGTCCAATATAGTTCTGGACTTGAGTATACTAAGGGGGTTTGTGGATTTATGATGATAAGAAAGAAGCTATGAGTGATGAGTGTACATTGTTAACAAGCTGCATCATTGGTTCTTTGATGTGTATAACATGGACACCATAGACCCAGAATCCATTATTTTCTTTCAATCTCCTAGAGCTGTTAGGTATTCTAATGAATTTAGGCTCTACCATGAATTTTGTTTTATGTCATTTGTACTGGTTATTTCCAAATTACAAATACTTCATTTATGTTGATGGATAGCTGTATTCTTGGTGCATTTTTCAGTTGGTTTGCTTTTGTTTGTTTGTTTTAATTTTATTTAGATATCAGAGCACATTGAAGATGCTACTCTGTACATAGATTCTGGATGTACTGAGAGTTTCCAATTTATTGGAGCATTTCCTGTCTTACTAGAACTTGGAGTACGTGCTGTGTGCAGCTTGGAAAACATGTGTGCTCTCGATGGGGTAAGTTGATTGGGCACATTTTAAATCAAATCTCACTCTTTTTAAATTTCCCAACATTTTTTTATAGCCTCTTTAAAGTTTTGAAAATACTTTATAGCATAATTTCATTCCTTCTTGTTTCAGACCCTAATGATGTTTAAAACCAAGAAATTAGGTTATATCTCACAAAACTGAGAGCACACAAGGAGAGTTTTGCTAAGTAATTAAGGGGATAACACAGTATCTAGACATGTCTTGATGTGCTAGATTGTTAGTTCCTCTGTTTGTGCTAGGTTTTTTATCTAGAATTTTGATTCAATTTATAGTCATATCTTCTATGTCAAGCATTTTCTAATTTTACTGAATTGTTTCTGTAGGCGGCTGATTGGAACACAAATTTTGATCCCCCTAGGAAAATAGTGGTTATGACATCTCGTCTACTAAGTGATGCACATCGCTACATCATGCAATGCCTGAGGACACACCACAGTGTTCGTCACTGTGCAATATTCACATCTATCTCAGAGGTGCTTTTTTGATATAGCTGTTTCTATATGTTAGGATTTATTAACTTACTCTCATTTAAACTTCTTTTGTGTTCTTCATTTTCTTGTTGTGCGAGTTATGAACTTAATCACCTAACTTTTATCTTATTCCTATATGGCATCTGAAACAAATTTTTATGTTGGTACTAATGGTATCTAAGATTTAATCTGAAACTCCTTTGATTCTTGTGCAATTTCTATTTAAACATTGTCATATGTGCACTGTTGACATTCTACAGTGATAAGTTGTAGTATGATGCTATATGTTTTTATTTTGATTTCATTCTTGTGACAGCGTGTTTTTCCCTACCATAACCTCCTTTGTCTGTTATGTTTGAGTATTATTGGAAAATTTTCTCATTGTAGATAGCTCACTCAGCATATCCCGATTCACCTCTTGGGCCAGATGCATTCGGTGAGTATAAATCCTTGCTTCTTCAAGATTATGAAGAGCTTCTTAAGATGAGCAACACAAAGTCCAGACAGTCAGAAGCTAACAACTTCCTGGAAAAATTGACCTTTGAAGATGATGGATGGTCACGGCTTACATCTAGTGGAGAGAACATCCCTAATTTTGAAGCTAGTTCAGTTGGAAATGATCTATATGAAGATAATCCAGTAGGGCTAATGGAAGATGTAGGGCAAAAATTGGTTGTTTCTGTTCATCACTTTCCTATGATTTTGTGTCCTTTTTCATCTAGGGTGTTTGTCTTACCTTCAGAGGGATCTATAGCTGAAGCATGCTTATCAAATGAACATGAGGATTCTCTTAGTCCTGGGTTACCTCCAATAAGTACCAGGTCCTTCTCTGATGGTGATGATGTCCCTCTAGGGGCTACTCTTACAGCCAATTTTCTTTACCATCTGGCTGCCAAGGTAACAAGCAGCACATGGTTAAACTTGTTTTTGTTAAATTTTTCATATTGGAGTATTCTTTTATTTATTTACTCAAGTTTCTAATATGCTTATCTACACACACACACACACATATATTGAATTTCACTATATCGGTTGTTCATTATGTTACTTTGTATTATATTGTTATCCTAATATCTTTTCAAAAATTGTGTAGATGGACTTGAAATTGGAAATATTTTCCTTTGGTGATTTGTCAAAAACTGTTGGGAAGATTTTGACGGATATGTCAAGCCTTTATGATGTAGGTCGCCGTAAACGAACAGCTGGATTATTACTTATCGACCGCACATTTGATCTTCTAACTCCATGCTGTCATGGAGATTCTCTTGTTGATCGCATATTTTTATCTTTGCCTCGTAGGAAAAGAACTACATCCTATAACCACACGAAAGGTTCTCAAAGCCAAGTCAAATTGGGGCCTCCTCGCATACAACGACTTCCTATTAATGTTCATATACCAATTGCAAATATCTTAAGTATAGAAGATTCAGAAAGAGAAGATTCTCTGATTTTGCTGAACGTCGAAGCTTTTTTACGTGGGTGGGATGCATACAACCATTCTTGCCAAGTTGTAGATTTGGTTGATCTTGGCAACAAAGTCCATACGGAGAAGTCCCTTTACTCTGAGATTCAGCTTTTCAATGGGTCCTTTGTCTCAACTGAAAATTTTCGTGGAACACCGTTTATGGAAACTTTACTGGATAGAAGAACAAAGGATGGGGCTGTATTGGTAAAGAAATGGCTCCAGGAGACAGTGCGTCAGGAAAATTTAAATGTTAATGTGAGAACCCGTCCTGGTTCTGCTACAAAATTGGAGTTGCAACTTATGACTAAAGCACTGGCACAAAACCAGTCGACTTTTTTAAGAAATAAAGGAATTATTCAGTTAGGCGCAGCTGCATTAGTTGCTCTTGAGGAATCCCAGAGTGCCAAATGGGATGCATTTATCAGCGCAGAGAAAATGTTGCATGTCAGTGCTGGAGACACTAGCCAGAGCCTCACTGCTCAAATTGGCGATCTTATCAACAAGAGTTTGGTAGGATCACAGGGGAAGAAGAATGGAAAACATGAGTCGTCACAAGGACTACTCTCCTTCAAAGATGCTCTGCTCCTTATGGTTATTGGTTATGTATTGGCAGGTGAAAATTTCCCAACATCTGGGTCTGGTGGCCCATTTTCATGGCAAGAGGAACATTTTCTAAAAGAAGCTATTGTAGATGCATTTCTGGAAAATCCATCAGCAGCCAAACTGAAGTTCCTCCATGGTCTAACAGAGGAGCTTGAGGCCAATTTAAGCAGAATGAAATCAGAGGACACCAAAGAAGCATTTTCAGATCAGTTAGATATTGATGATTTTGACGATGATCAATGGGGTAAGTGGGGTGATGAAGATGTAGATAATGATGATAAGAAAGACCAAGCATACAATGACATGCAGCTGAAGTTGGAGCTGCGGGATAGGGTGGATAACCTTTTCAAATTTTTTCACAAGGTATCTGGTCTAAAGAATTGGAATATGCAGTTGAGAGAAGATCCTTTGGACTCTGAAATCAACTTTAGTGGTGATTCATACACGAGTAAGGGATTACTGTATAAGCTGCTTAGAAACGTATTGAGTAAGTCTGATGTACCTGGGCTGGAGTACCATTCCTCTACTGTGGGGCGACTTTTCAAAAGTGGGTTTGGGAGATTTGGGCTCGGACAGGTAATTCATCATCTCTCTAAATTTTACTGAAATTGTTCTTCAGCAGTTGTGAAGGCTAACTTTGTTTTTAAAAATCTCCAGGCCAAACCCAGTCTTGCTGACCAAAATGTTATTCTGATATTTGTTATTGGTGGCATCAATGGTTTAGAGGTACAAATTTCTCGAGCTCTTTCAGCTTATATTGTAATCTTCTCTTCAAGAATCTGCTTTCGTATTCTCAGGATGAGTCTGCATGTGAAGTTTGTTTTGATACTACTTTGAGAGACCATGTTTATAAAATTAACACTTGGACCTCTTTATATAATCTCAGGTTCGCGAAGCGATGGAGGCATTATCCGAGAGTGGAAGGCCTGATTTAGAATTGATTATTGGTGGAACAACTCTTCTAACTCCTGATGACATGTTTGATTTACTCTTAGGAGAGTCCGCTCACATTTGATTTCAGCGCTACTTTACCTTTTTTTTTTTTTTTAATTTGTTAAATGAAAATAATTATATATGGTAGAAACAAAGTATGATAAAGTGCAAATTGCTCCGTGGCTGGCAGTTCAAATTATTCTCTTTATCTTAGCGATGGATGAATTGACGGCTGATCACACTCTCTAGATTTGGTACTGGTCCTCTTAATTAGCATGATGAAAGAAAAGTATATATTTCATTTCTCAAAGAAATGGGATCGTGCTTTTAAATGGTTTCCAATGGGCCAAAGGACTATTTCCCACTCAAAGAATCATTTAATCTCAAGTTTTTATTCTTTAATTTTGAAAATCTCATTTATTTACCTATGAACGATTAAAATTAACGAAATTTTAACCTTTTAAAATTTTATCTCTTTTTCTTTCGATAAACGTTAAAAACTAAAGGTATTTTCCTAATCTAAGTTTTAAAAAATGATAATTTTTTTTTATGGTTTAATTTCTAGGTCTTTGATGTTATTGTTGGCGGTCTCTCCCTTCTAAAGTTTTCTCTTCCTCAGGTGATCACTCTACACTCAGTTAGATACTTGATCGGCGTCCAACAAAGCTTGGAAGACGACACGAGACAAAAAGCTTTGTCTCCTGTTGTCTCTCAAGCTTCATTGGATGCCAATCAGACATCTAACTGAGTGGAGAGAGATCGTCGGAGGAAAAAAAAGCTTTGGAAGGGAAAGACAGTCGACAATGATGTAATAACGTCAAAGATCTAGAAATTAAACCTTAAAGAAGAACTCTTATTTTTTAAAACTTGGGTTAGGAAAAAAATTTTAGTTTTTAAAAGTTTGAAAGGAAAGGGAAGAAAGCAGATTATATATTCATTCGGATATTATGATTTAAATAACTTTAAAAAGTAATTATAATCCATAATTAGATTATTTACATACACTATCATAAATATGTCATGATTCATTATTTAATACAATAATCTAAGTCAAATAAATTATAATTAATAATATTACTTATTATTTGACAAAACTGGTTAGGAAACAAAAACTTCACTCAAATTGAGGCATCTTCTAGGGATCGACATACCAAATCAAAAACTTTGCATGGTCAAAAACCTACTGCCAATTAATATTAAAGAGTAGTCAGCCGTTGTATCACCATCACCCGTAAGTTGTTTTAAATTAGGCCAAACGACTATTTCCCATCTAAGGTATGCTGTAATGACAAGTTTTCCCCCTTTAATTATGGAAATACCAAACACCCACCCATGGCTAGTTAAAAGTAACGGGGTTAAGGGTAAAATTGTCATTTTCTCTATAATATTAAAAAATAAACTAAAATATAATTTCCTTTTGCCCCCCTAAAGTTTGAAAACAAAAATTTCCCCCCAGCCTAAGTTTAAGAAAATGGCAGTTTCACCCTAGGGTTTGGTTTTGAAATCTCCGGCGACCTCTCTGGCTCCGTTGCCGACGGCTTCTCCCTCCCAAAGAATCCTCTCCTTCCGGTGATCGGTTTCCTCCCGTTTGGAGGCCCGATCGTCGCCGGAAAAGCGGTGGGAGACGAAGAACTTCGTCGGGGAAGACGAAGTTCTTCGTCTTCCCAGACGAAGACGAAGCCGTCGTCTTCGTCTGGAAGACGAAGAACTTCGTCTTCCCCGATGAAGTTCTTCGTCTCCCACCGCTTTTCCGGCGACGATCGGGCCTCCAAATGGGAGGAAACCGATCACCGGAAGGAGAGGATTCTTCGGGAGGGAGAAGCCGTCGGCAACGGAGCCGGAGAGGTCGCCGGAGATTTCAAAACCAAACCCTAGGGTGAAACTGCCATTTTCTTAAACTTAGGCTGGGGGGAAATTTTTGTTTTCAAACTTTAGGGGGGCAAAAGGAGATAAAATTTTCAGGCGTTAGGGTTCTGTTAAATTTAACTGGCCATGGGTGGGTGTTTGGTATTTCCATAGTTAAAGGGGGGAAACTTGTCATTACAGCATACCTTGGGTGGGAAATAGTCGTTTGGCCTTTAAATTATGTAAAAGTCAGCAAGTTCTAAGGTCCCGTTATGTGAGAAAATCAAACTTTTGTAACGTCAATGTCTTCAATAATTTTTTTTTTGTTTATTTCTACATGATCATGTTCATAATTATCGAATAAGATGGAAGGAGGAATGTAAATAATATATAAAACTTTAAATTGGGATATTGTTAAATTATTCACCCATGTCATTACTTATCAGTGTGTTTGATTTAAGTAAAATTTTATTATTAAAATTAAAAAATTAATTTAAAAATAAATTTTTTAGAAGATTTTTTAGGTATACATAATTATTATATTTGATAAAATTTAATAAATATAAATAATTATTATGTTTTGTTATAGGTAATAAAAAAATACTAATATATTATTTTACTTAAATATTTTTTAATATAATTATTCAAAATTTTTTTTATATTACTTATTATATTAATTGAAATGATGTTATTTTTATTCTAAAAAAATAATAAATAATAATATAATTATAATAATAGAATCGATATTACTTTAATAATCTTTTAATACTTAAAGTAAATGTAGTAATAAAATTATGCATTATATTGTCTGTTATATCATTATTATTAATAAAATATTACTGAAATTTTTTATTATTTATAAACTAAATATAATAACGTAAGTAATAAAATATAAATTATTAGAGTAATTTTTATATACCTCCCATCAACACTCCAAAGGGTTTTTATATATCCCTCGCATAACTATCCAAAATTTGACCATAATTGTATGTAAGTTGATCGAGTATTTATATATTAAAACTTATTACAACCTTATTGAAAATTAAGTCTATTAAAGATAGTAATTTTTGCCCAAATTTAGGGTCCCAACCCTAATGGAGAGAGAATTTCTCAATATAAATAAGAAAAAGGAATAGAGACGGGATGAAAAATATCCCCAGAGTTGATGATGGGTCATTGACATAGATACATGTGTCTACTCTTTGCCCTCATACCCACCCTTTATTTTAATATTTTTACTTAAAATATTAATATATCCTTATAATTTTAGATTATTTATATTTTTTAAATTTATTTATGTTTTTTGTATATATTAAAATAGTTAACATATATTATTAATTTGTAATAGTGGTTTATTTTAGTTTTAGTAAAATTTTTTATTTAATATATTTATATTATATTTAAAGAGTGCAAAGAGAAATTTTTTTTCTTGTGGATAGAGGATGGAGAGGGTAATTTTTTCCTAAAAAAAGAGATGAAAAATCTTTGTTATCCCTATACCAAAAAACCGCACCCCCACCCCTCCCCGGGGTCGGGTTGCCATCCCGAAAGTCTACGGCTTAGTATTAGTGAGGCAAAAAGAAAATCCAAAAAAAATACAAGTGGACTCAAATGAGTCTTTCACATGTTAACGTCACACACCAAATCCAAAACCAAATAAATATCTTAGCAATAATATCTTAATATAGCATTACGAGTAAGGGTTATGAGTCACGGGAATATTATTAGCGACATGATACGTAAAAGTCTTACATGGCATAATCAACTTTATTTGACTTTTCACGCGCTTTTTCCCTATTAAATAAATTCATATGATAAAGTTATGGATATACAAGTTGAACAAGTCAAATTTGGTGGCCTCTGGCCAACACCCCACCATCCCCACCCGCTCTCTCTCTGTATATATATATATATATATATATATATATATATATATATATATATATATATGAGTAGTAAAATGCAGGAAAAGTTTGGACTTGGAAAATGCAAAAGACAGATTATTTTAACTTGTAGTATGCATGGCATGATTCCTTCTGAATCAAAAAAGCAAGTCAATATTGCTACGACTTTTGTTTTCAATCATGTCCCTCAGTGCTTCCTCCCTGTGCTCTTCTTCGAACCCGTGCTTAAGAATATACTATGAAAACGCGTAATGGCGTATAAGTTTGAAAACTTTACACATATAAAAAACACACAAGCTTGTTGGCCATCTGTCTCCCACTCTTAATCCCTTTTGTCTTTATCCATGCAAGTTTACTTATTTTATGCCTATAAATACATAAGTTCCTCAAACTGTTTAATCATTACCAGAAAGCAAATTTTAATTAATTAAGCTTGATTTACTCTCTCCTAATGGCGTCCACAGCCCACTTTGGTCTTACAATCTCCATAATCTTAGCCCTTCTAGTTTGTTCTGCCAATGCTCAACTTTCTTCAAACTTCTATGCAACCAGCTGCCCAAATGTTCAAACCATTGTTCGCAACGCGTTGAGGCAAGCCATTGCTAGAGATTCTCGACTTCCTGCCTCTATTCTTCGCTTGTTCTTTCACGATTGCTTTGTCCAAGTATGAACCCTAAAATCATAATTTGCTCCAAAGCATATCTGTTTAATTCTAAAGTTTTGTTACGTTAATGTACTTTATAAACATTTATAATCTGTTGGCAGGGTTGCGATGCATCGTTACTACTTGACGACACAAGCAGTTTCACTGGCGAAAAGACAGCAGTGCCAAACCTGTCAACCAGGGGCTTCGAAGCCATCGACACCATTAAAACTCAGGTGGAAGCCGCCTGCAACGCCACCGTTTCCTGTGCTGACATCCTGGCTCTTGCAGCTCGAGATGGAGTAGTCTTGGTCAGTATTCAAATGTTATTATATTTTAAAATCAAATTTAAATACAGACTAGTTCAAATAATGGATGTATTTTGGAAGTCAACGTTTTTCTGCATGCAATGCTACTGTAGCTGTTTTCATGCATGGAATTTTTTTTTTTTTGCAAGGAGAATCTGTCCGATTTCGTGGACAAATAAAGTGATTGAAGCTACAACTATTATACAAATAATTTAGGATTTCGTTTTTTTCAGCGCTTAACAAGTGAAATTCTGATATTTTATATTTACAGCAAGGAGGACCTACATGGACAGTGCCACTGGGCCGAAGAGATTCAAGAACAGCCAACCTCAACGCCGCCAATTCTCAAATCCCCTCACCATTCGCCTCCCTCTCAACTCTCATTTCCCAGTTCTCTGCCAAAGGCCTAAGCGCCCGCGACATGACTGCGCTCTCCGGCGCTCACACGCTCGGCTTTTCACGCTGTGTCGCATTCCGTAGTCGCATATACAACGAAACCAATATCAACCCAACGTTCGCTGCAACTAGAAGAGCCAACTGCCCGGCTTCTGGCGGTGATAACAATCTGTCACCTCTTGACGGGACCCCGGCCCGGTTCGATCTTAACTATTACCAAAGCCTGGTGAGCCAACGTGGGCTGCTTCACTCTGACCAGGAGCTCTTCAATGGCGGATCCCAGGATGCGCTTGTGAGGACTTACAGTACTAATCGTGCGACATTTTTTAGTGACTTCGCTGCTGCTATGGTGAGAATGGGCAATATTAGTCCTCTCACCGGGACTAATGGGGAGATCAGAAGGAACTGCAGAGTGGTCAACTGATTTAGCTTGTGGATTGATGGAGATATATTACAAAGTGTTATGAATGAATAATTTTTCTGTACTGAAAAGAGATCTCTCGTCAAGACTCAAGAGAGACTCTTTTGTTTCATATAATATTCTTGCTTGTATCAAAGACTATGCATGATTTAAGTGTTTAATTATAAGTTTTTTTGTCATTTAAAACCATCTAATTAAATTAACTCAATTTTTTTTTTATATATATTCTAATATAGTAATATTTGATTGGATAAATTTGAATTAAGAAAAATAAATAAATATTTATATCACTCAATTACAATTTTTCATATCAAATTGTAAAAAAAAAATATATATATATATATATATTAATATTTTGAAATTAATAAAAAAAATTTATTTAAAAAAATGGGTCGATAAGTGTCCAAGAACAAACTGCATTTTAGTGGGCCTGTATTGAGGCCTAGTCTCCTCTGTTGACTTCCAATCAATATGAACTATTCCTGTACCCACGTGGCCCACAATCTGTACTATACCTTCGGATAATTTGAGTGTTTCATTAAAGACCTGATGATTATTTCCTGCAGGGCGTGACAGAAGGATAGGTTTATGAAATATTTGTTAAATTTTTAATAAATTTTACTAATTATTTTTTATAAAATTATTAAATTAAATAATATTTTACTTTCAAATTTTATTAAACATTTTATTAAATTTATATTAATTTTAATTAAAAATAATAAAATATTATTGATATAAATATAAATAAAGGTGTTGACGATATATAATTATATATTTAAAGATAAATTATAATTTTTTAAATATTAGGTGTGTTAATAGATTTTTTAAGGGGTTTTCAAATTAAAAAAAATGGGGGGTATTTTTAAAAATTTTAAATTTTTAATATGTTTTTTAATAGTTTTAAAATCGATAATTATACCCCTAAAATATACAATAAATAAAGAATGTAATATCATATTACAAATTATTGAAACTATATTATAATTTTCAAAATTTATGAGATGAATATAATAAAATGTTAAATAAGATTAGAAAAATATTTATATATCCTTATTAAGTTTTTGAAAAATAACATCAACACCCAACAATACATTTTTAATATAATAGTTAAATAAAATGATATAAATATCTCTTAACTGTTAAAATTAATAATTAATTTTGATAATAAGTAAAAAATTAGAATTTTTAAATTTAACAGATGAGAATCTGTCATTTTATCAAATTTTGGGCAGGAAATAGTCATAATATTTTAAACAAATGATCTATTGATCAACTATTTTGGTTGCTTTAAAAAAAAAAAAAAATACATAAACACGAATTAAGCATGAAGAGTAATGAGTAAAATGGTGTAACAAAGACATGGGCACGGGCACAGTAGGTAGGCAAAATCTTTTACGAAGAAATTTGGTTGTGAATTACGCACTTGAAAAAGCCAATATATATAATGGCTGCTTTAGTCAAAATTAGTTTCGATTGTATCCTGTTCTACTCAATGCCCTCCACATCTCTTGAGAACAGCAACCGAAACTAAGTTCATGCGTTTTACATTTTATGACGAAGTTAAGGCTAAATAACTCCGTCCCACCCAAGGTTTGATGTATTAACAAACTCTTCTATTAACTTTTTAAAAATTCAAATATCTATCTATTAATTGTTGAAGTTAATAAAATTTATTAAATCCAAAAATATAATTGTCACTAAACTAATAAAATTAAAAAATATAAAATAAAATTTTATCTTATTTCTCTATCTTAGTTTCAAAAATTCATAATTTTCTCTTACTCTAAGTTTTTAAAAGGTATATTTTTTTTATTTTTCTAAACCGTATATTTTTTGGTCATCAAAACCACTTTTGATCAAATTCTTTAGTCCACCATGCTCTCTCTCTCCTAACACATCTTTGTCTTTGATTAGAATTCCTTTGATGTGGTTTCGTTGTGTATGAAGATAAAAAATTAATTCATTTTTGTGCACAACAACTCTTCGATTCGTTGTTGTGAGTTGATGGCAAACGAAGAGCTTATGAGAATTAAAGAGTCTAATCGAATAATTGATTGTCTTCTTATTAGCTCTTTCTTCATCTCGTTCTCTATTCTTATTGGCTTTGGAGGTGACAAACGAAGCATTGTCATCTTAGAGATAGGGGAAGAAAGTTATTTTTTTAAAATTAGAAAAATTAAGATTAAGATAAAATTATTAATTTTTAAAATTTGAAAGAAGAAAAAAGATGTAATTATATATTTTAATATTTATAATAATTTTTTTCCCTTATGACTTTTAACAAAACATAATAAATGAGATGAAAGGCAAACATTTAGTTTTTAAAAAAATTGAAGATCGGAGAGGGTCAATCAAAGCAAATCATCAAACCTCGGATGGGAAGCTCTGCATTTATAAATCAGTAGATATTATTATTATTATTATTATAAGAAACAAATAACAGAAGACAAGAAAGACGATTGGAGCGTGGGAGCACGGCACTCAGCCAAAAAGCAGCGTTGTCTTGTTTGATTATGTACTGTAAAATGTCAGGTTAAAAAAACCAAAATAGAACAGAAGGAGAGAGAGAGAGAGAACGGAAGCAACTCTAGCTTACATGGCCTCCTTGCCTTTAGGGCCTCAGCCACCACCACCACAACCGCCACCGCTACCGCAACAACCACAACCTCACACTCACCTGGACAATAACCCCCGCCGTTCCAATTTGGACTCTGACAAGGTCTTCTGATTTTTTTTTTCCTCCTTGCTTTGAATTTAGATCTACTATTCTCTTTGTTTCTACTCAGATTTTAAGCGATCCGTGCCTTTGTACTTTACCCTGTTTGTCATTGTGCTGACTTTGAGGTTCATTCTGCGTTTATTTTTTTCTTTTTGTTTTCTGTTGTTGTGAAGTGTACTGTTGCACACTGTTCATTTGCTTTACTTATTCTGGTTATGTTATGATTTTTTTTTTATGGTAGGAATCTTCATATTGATATGATGATTTTAGAAAGTAAAACAAAAGAAACGGGAAGTTTTGTTACTTCTGTTTTTTTTGGTTTTACCCTGGACAAGAGAGAATTAGTTCAATTTTACATTTATATTTTTGTTGAATTGTATGATTAAGAGCCTTAATTGCTGTTTATGTTTACTCAGCTACCCCTGAGTGCTTTAAGTTTTCGGTGATTTTAGTTCCTCTATTTTTCTTGGTTATTTCAGTTTTCTGGGGCTTTTGAGCACTGTCCTTCTGTAGAGTTTTGGTACACTTTTGGTTTTTATATCTCTTATTCTTTGACAAGCCTACCTCTGTTCTCAGGTGGGTGCTTCTTTTCCCCCTTCTAAACGGTTATAAATTCTTTGAAACTTTTTGCTTATTTACTTTATCTATGGGCAGATTGTTCTTCATTCTGTAGCCGGTTGCTTCATCAAGTGATTCTTTTGTCATTAAGTAACTTGTTTGGGATTCAAGCTTTACATGGCATGTGATTCTTTCAAGTGACTGATGGTCTTTTAGTGTTGCTTTTATTGTACTTAAATTATCTGTCAAGATCTTTGAGTCTATTCGACTTTCTTAGGCTTGTGGTTGATCTTCGGTCCTTTATGTTGTATTAATTTGTTATCATTAATTTCCATTTTGCCTTTTCTCTGTTTTAAGCTTTTAAATGTTGGTAGATGGATGAGATGTGTTAGTCCTTTTGATAGCTTTGTAGTTTTTGACGAAGACATCAAGTGTTATTATTTCCCACCAGTCAAAGATAGCTGTCTACATGAATATGTTTACATTCATTATTAATGGATGTGGGAGATTTTCGGAAAATGATTAATGTTGTAAATTCTTTTTTAACAGATTGTTGTACACATTGTACACATGTTTTTTGTGCATGGTTTTCCTGTCAAGTAAGATGGCTTCTCTAGGTGCCTAACTCTTGTCAGTTACAGGTTACTGTGGCTGTAATTTTGTCTAAACAAGTGTCTGACATGCAGTAGATGGATAGAAATAAGTGTCTTATAAGGCTGTCAATTGTACCTTTGTTAACACTCTCTGTTGCTAAAAATTGCAGGAAATGTCAGCTGCTGTTATTGAGAGCAATGATGCAGTTACTGGTCACATTATATCTACCACCATAGGAGGCAAAAATGGCGAACCCAAACGAGTTAGGAATCGGTCTTTGTTACCTTTTTTGGGGCTTTGAAGATCTCTGCAAATTATGTTTCTAACTCTTTTCTCAACTCTCTCAAGCATGAAATGTGTTATGATTTTTTTTCCTTTTCTTGAAGTTCAGTAATTAATTTCAATGATAATTAGTTTGATAAAATATGTCTATTTTCAGTCCTAACAAGTGCTTCTGTCTAAATGTATGACTTGCTAAAGTGGCATCATTTATTGATGGTGTTTCTCTTGTTTCTTGCAGACCATTAGCTACATGGCAGAACGTGTTGTTGGTACTGGATCTTTTGGTATTGTGTTCCAGGTACATAATGCAGACTTATTAGTTCACGAAAGATAATTTTCACTCTAATCCTGCATTCTGAGTATCTGTTGTGAACCCTTTCAAGGCAAAATGCTTAGAGACTGGAGAGACAGTGGCTATAAAGAAGGTTTTGCAGGACAGGCGGTATAAAAATCGTGAGCTGCAGTTAATGCGTTTGCTGGATCACCCAAATGTGGTTTCTCTGAAGCATTGTTTCTTTTCCACAACAAGTAAAGATGAACTGTTTCTAAATTTGGTCATGGAGTATGTCCCTGAGACTATGTACCGGGTACTGAAGCATTATACCAGTATGAAACAGAGGATGCCCCTCATCTATGTGAAACTTTATACATATCAAGTATGGACTTTTGCCTCCTCAGTTCTCTTTTCCGGACTTTCTGTTCCTCTTAAAATTTTGATATTTTAATATAAATTTTGTTTCAGATTTTTAGGGGACTGGCATATATCCATACTGTTCCTGGGGTTTGCCACAGGGATGTGAAGCCACAAAATCTCTTGGTATGTTGACCTTTGCACGCATCTGTTCAGCGATTATAACTGTTATTCTCAACTTTATACTTATCTGCATTCTGTAGGTTGATCCTCTCACTCACCAGGTTAAACTTTGTGATTTTGGAAGTGCAAAAGTTTTGGTATGTATTCCTTGTTGTCATTTTCCTTTAGTATTTTTGAATGTTTCATTAAATATTACAGTGAAATTAGAAACCACATAGTGATGCCCTGATGTGTCATGGCTTTATATCATGAAGGTTTTTTATGTGCATCTCCTTGTTATCAGAGTCTCAATTAAAAAGAGAATATCATGGCTGGTTGGTTGGATTTTATGCATTCATAGTGAGTTAAAACAGGCCGGTGCTGTTTTATGGAAATCAGCATTTGTATATGAGTGAGAGAGACAGAGAAGATCAACACTTTCCTATGGTTTTGTTGAAAATGAGCGGGTTACACATTGAAAGAGTAAGAGAAGTGAAGAATTATACAAGGGCTATTGTTTCATGATCTTTTGGGATGATGATCATTTTCTGCTTTATGTTTGGAAGCACTGCTGTAAAGACTCCCCTACTATCCACTGCATTAACTCATGGTTGAAGGGTTTGGCTGGGTGCAAGTGGTAGTAAGTCCTTTGGATTCCCATAACTTTTCCTGTTTCCTGTGGTGAGAGCTGATGGGTAGCTCTTTTTTGCTCACATTAGAGCAAACAGTTATGGTTATCCATGGTTTTTCTACCTAATGCTAGAGCATGATTCTATGGTTATCTTTGAGTGTGTGAGAAGTAAATCCCAAATAAGTAGAGTGAGATAAATGAAGGCCTTCTCTATAGGAGACGGCCCTTGATCTGTTGGCTTAAACTTTTGGGTTCCAAGTGATGTCCAGCTCATCTATGAAGCCTTAGTGTGGATATTGCACAACTAAGTATTGTGGCAACAGATTTACTGCATGTTCTTTTATTCTTTATTTTTTTGTATGGGTAAGTTTTTTCAGCCAATAATATGTGTTGGAATGCTGTTTTACCAATACTGATGAGCAAAAATAATCTTAGATTGATCTTTTGTTTGAACGATCTTCTCTTTTCTGGCTTGGTGTCAGGTCAAAGGAGAAGCTAATATATCATATATATGCTCTCGTTATTATCGCGCTCCAGAGCTCATATTTGGGGCAACCGAATATACAACATCAATTGATATTTGGTCTGCTGGCTGTGTCCTTGCTGAGCTTCTATTGGGCCAGGTTAGTGACTTGCTTGGCAATATGGTCACTGCCAGAATTTATAGCTTTTTCGGTACATTTTTATCTTTGATCTCAGTGATATATCTTTTATTACTAACATTATCTTATTTGGTTTGTCAATTAATAAAAGATTCTAGTAATCTTTTATTAATAAAAGATTTCGGTAATCTTCTATTATCACGGTAATCTTAAGTTTGTTCAATTTTATCTTTATTAAATTTTTAGGATAAAAAGGCTCTTATTTTCAATTAAGATAATAAGTAATGGGAAAAATATTTTCGAAAAAATAATATTGGCAATATGATGACAACTTGAAAAAATAATTTAATTAATTAATTAAATTTCATACATCGACAACAGGAAAAAAGTTAATATATGATTAACATGAAGAATATTTTAGGAAATACACAAGCAAATACTTTAACATAAAGCATGTTAATTAAACCAAACAAAATACTAATTTATATCCATTAATTTTTTAAGGGTATTTAAATAAAATAATGTCTCAATATTCTTTTATTTCTGCCAACCGAATATAATAATTATTTATTCAAACCAATTTTTCCAAACATGGTAATAACATATACCGGATGATTTTCTAGGTAATTTTTCTTTGTGATATTCTTTCATTTTTTATAATAAAAAATTACTTGTACCAAACACACCCGTAAAGCTATTTGTTAAATTTTATTCATTTACTTGTCTATTTTACTCATTTCATATATTCTTTTTCATAGCCTTTGTTTCCAGGGGAAAATGGAGTGGACCAACTTGTTGAGATTATCAAGGTGAAGCTCATTTATCTTTGATTATTGAGGTTTATAAAGCTCAAACAATCATCTGATCATGTCTGAGTTGTCTTATTGTAGGTTCTTGGTACTCCAACTCGAGAAGAAATTAGATGCATGAATCCAAATTATACAGATAATAGGTTTCCTCAGGTTAAAGCTCACCCTTGGCACAAGGTATGTGATTAACTAATTTCTCTTTTTGACATGGAAATGGCTTGATGTTATCCTATGAATGGACTTGAATTCAAGAGCAGGATGAAGCTTTTACCATAATAAAATTATAACAATACAAGCTGACATAGTGTTCTTAGGAGATACTCATTCATGATGCACTTGTGAGAACTCATGCAAATACTATTTAAGTATTCTAAACATGAGTGTATTTTTTAAAAGCTTGTGTATCCTTTGATTCTCTAAATTGTTACATATTGTATTTTCATTTACCAACAGGGTTTGTTTCTTTGTTTGTAAGTCAATCTGTAACTGCCAAGACTGTTATTTGTTTCACATCCTTTTATTTGTGTATTTATTGTACTGTTCTTTGATTTCAGGTTTTCCACAAACGAATGCCTCCTGAAGCAATTGACCTTGTTTCACGGCTGCTTCAGTATTCACCAAGTCTTCGATGTACCGCAGTGAGTAGGACTTTCTCATCTATTGATGGAGATGGGATCTTTGTCTTTTCTAAAATCCCATTTCAACATCAAAGCTTTGTTGATGTAATGACTTTCCAATAAAAATTACTCAATCCCACCACAGCATAGTGTTTATATTGTGGTCTTAGCTGAGGCTTCTCTCTGTTTGAGATTTTATCATGTCCAGTTAAAACAGCAATGCAAAAATACTTCTTTTCTTGGTGACTTCCTTTTCTGATTGACTTTTCTTTGTTATTGCAGCTTGAGGCATGTGCACATCCTTTCTTTGATGAGCTTCGTGAACCTAATGCCCACCTTCCAAATGGTCGCCCTTTACCCCCTCTGTTCAACTTTAAACAGGAAGTATGTCTACAATTTATTAATTTTGTTTATTAAACTGCCCTATGTTAGAAGTACGAGTCATAGTTGTTGCCTGGTCATCATGTGTTTTAATGACCCTGAAATTTATATTTGTATATTGCTTATGCACTGAAGGCCATCCTGTTGAATGTCGTAACACCTTAAGTCAGAGACAGGACCATCAATGCATTAATTTAGGCAATATGAGACCCCATATCTGTCATTTTGTGATCACAATCTCATTCAGTAGCCAATATTCATGATGTCTCGCGTTTTTTGGATCGTTTTAGTAGTTGATGATATTTCTTATATTTAATAGTAGATTCTAGCGCAATTAGAATTGCTACTGCCCTTTGTCTATTTTATGTTGCTATTAGTCCTTTTTAATTTAGTATACCTCTGCTGTGGGAGTAGTTATTTCGTATGTCTATGGATATCCATTCAAATTGATGCTGGTCAATGTTTTCGGCTATACATATGTTTAGGAGATTACTTTAGGTGCTATGTGATGAGATAACTTTTGTTCATTGATGTTTGTATTCTTTTTTTTTTTCTAATCAACTCTTTATTTTTAAATATAAATGCAGTTATCCGGAGCTTCACCTGAACTGATCAACAGGCTGATACCAGAGCATGTAAGGCGGCAAATGGGTCTCAGCATCCCTCATCCAACTGGCGTGTAAAAATAATGACATAAAATAAGGATGGCGTCATCAGTTGATGGAAGTAAAGTAATGGAGGAGTTTATTGTGGTCAATATATAAACTCAAGCATTCTGGCTTTTTTCAGTAGATTTTCTCTGGCCTTGCAAAGATGTATGCATATAGCGGCCATTATGGCATAACGTGGAAGTCGGTGGTTCTGTCAATTATGTCTCGTACTAGCTCAAACATACTGTTTCCCTACTTGTGTAAATTGTTTTGATAGTGAAGATTGATCCGAGAAAGCTAGGAGTATAAAAGGTGACTCACTTTATTCATGTATAGCTAGCTAGGGGCTTCAAATGCCTGGCAGGAGCTCAAGGGCTCATTCGCAGTTTGGCTTGCTTTTTTCACTTGAACTTTGTGTTTATTTCGCCAGATGGTCATGTTGTCTTTGAATGGAAGCTAGATTTCTCCTTATTGCAGATTTCGCTCTTTAGATTTGCTTTGTTGAACTGGCAAAGCTTGCAATATGAAGGATGTTGAGCAGAAAGATACCTCGAGCAATGCTACCGTTACAGTTATTTAATGATAATAACGTGACAGTGTTGACATATGATAGTGAAAAGATATTATCATATCACTGTTATATCAGTCTGTGTAATTTTTTTTATACACAAATTCTACACATATAGTATGAATTGATTATCATTCAAATAAATATAATAAATAGAAACATTATTTATTTATTTCATTCTTATAAATATCATATGGGTATTTAGGAACTGATCAAACTTGTTATCACAGATCGTTGAATGAGGACAGAATACAACAACTCTGGCAAGTGCAAGATCATAAAATCATAAGATCTTATTCTGAAGCAAAAATCGATTAAGGATTCCAGTGAAAACATTTATCTTGATGCGATTCAGTTTGAAAGCAAGGACCATTTTCTCTTATCTTCCACACACAAAGCTTACACAAATCCCTGCCTTGAACGAAGATATCAAACCATTTGAATCCTCCCTCAAAACTGAATTTGCAATAGAATCGAGTTCCCCCAGCAAAGTTTCTCTTAAAATGAAATTCAAAATTGGCTCCATAAACAAGCACATGTTCACCAAGATCATCATCGGCAGATTTACAATGAGCAGCCATGTTGTTTTGTGTTTCCAAATCATTGATTATGATAACAGTTATCTTCTGCCCGGTATATTCCAGAGACTTACACATGCTCACCATTGTAAACACTATCAATAGATTTAACAACAAATTGTTGAACACACTCATGCTTAATTTTCCAAGAGTAAGAAATTTTGACCTCTTTGCTTCTCAATCACAAGAGTATTGTATTTATTTATATCAATGAGTGAATAAAGTAACCGAAATTATTTATTTATTTTTGTTTAATTTTGGAAAGAATAAATGTAAAGATTATATTAATTATATGACAACTCATTATTTTTTATGACCATATGCCCATATGTATATAAATTTATTTATTTATTTATTTGTTTATTTATTATATTACCTAAAAGGTGAGCAGCTTTTCTCTTTTTGTGTTTAATGTTTGTGATTGCAAGTCCACAATTATCAAAGAAAAAGTTACCTCAATTTGGAAGTGAACGTTACATTCATTTAATAATTTATAAAATCAAGAACAGTATGGCTTGATTTTGTATGATTCAAATAAAATTAATAAATTCATTCTTATCAATTATCATAATAAATTTCATATATGTGTCTTTAACAAATTGTAAATAAAATTTTAGATGAATTATAGCCTACGAATTTGAAAAATTTGGCATGTGATATTCATGTAATTATGATTGGATTTGTCTGAATTGAGCTTGAGCTCACTACAGTGGAGCTAAACTTATACTCAAATTTGTCAAACTTATTTCAAAGGTATTGGAGCTCGAGTTTAAACTCAAATTGAGTTTTGAGTTCTGTTTGATACTAAAATAATGATGGTTTAATGTGAATTAATTAAAATAACGTTGTTTTAGTCAATTCGTATCGATTTTTTTAAGCTTATGAGTTTTACAAACTAAAACACCCTTAAAAGTTCAGGCTTGCTAAGCTTTGCTTATTTTCTTAGTTCCCTGCTTTGTGATCTCTTTTTGAGTCATCTCGTGGGATTTTCTAAAATGTTTTTCTTTGGTGTTTGGTTGAGCAGGATATTAGTTACATCAACTTTTTTTGTATAGCTTTTGTAATTGATATTTTTCTTATATAGTCTTGTTATTTTTTGTCTTATCTCGTCTGTCTATCGAGTAAGAGACGATTCGTTTTTCTCTTTATCGATGAAGACAAAAGACGACAAAGATTCATCGTCTTTTGTCTCCATCAATGAAGAGATAAAGACAAATAGAGAGACAATATGATTTCATCTCGTCTCTTATCTTTATCGATAGAGATAAAGTTCTTTGTCTTTATCAATGTCATTTGTCATGAAAGGAGAAGGTGGTTGCCATCGTCGCCAAAGTGGGTAGAAAGCCTTAGGAATTTGGAAAGAAAACCTTAAATTTTTATTTTGACAACCCTAACATTAAATCCTTTAATATATTTTGTTCCATCAATATTTTAATGCAATCTGAAGTTGAAAAAAAGAAAAAATATTGCAATGTTAGTCTCTTTTTTACGAGTTAAATATAAGAAGAATGACTTTCTTGATTAAATTATATTAAAATAACAAGTTCCATTCTTATAGAGAAAAATAACATTTTCAAAAATGTTTGTCCAAACATTTTTAGTGAAATTATTTAATTTTTAGGATATACACTTTAATAAGACAAAAATACCCTTTTTAACTTATAACATTTTACTCCCGCAAACTTTATTCACCTAAAATAGTTGCCAACAATTTCTGAAATTTTGTGGGATCAATGCAATTCCACTTGGGATAGCATCAAAATTCAATCGAACTTGCATTTGAATAGTAATTTCATCAAATTAGTACTATTCCAACATAAACCCAATCAAAATCACAATGATACAGTGTAATTTCAAGGGAATTGTACCATTCTGATATGATTCTGATACTGTATAGATTTGAGACAGATGAGAGTTATAATTACGGTTTTTATTTTATTTTTTCTATTTAAAATAGGAGTCTAAGTGATTAATTTTAAATTTGATGGGAGAAAATATAATTTGTTTGTTCTTAGAGTATAAGTGATATTAATCCTATAATATTTACATATTTTATAAATTGAAAATACATTTATAAAACTTATGACAATAAATCTATATTATTTATATACTTAAATTATATACTAAATATATATATATATATATGATTTTATTGTATACACACAAAAAATACACAAATTAATAGGACAATTATTTAATGATAATAACGTGATAGTTGTTGATATATGATAGTGAAAAAATATTATCATATCACTGTCATATCAATCTGTGTAATTTTTTTCATACACAAATTCTACACATATGGTATGAATTGATTACCGTTCAAATAAATATAATAAATAGAAACATTATTTATTTCATTCTTATAAACATCATATGGGTCTTTAGGACTTGCTATTACAGACTGTTGAATCAGGACAGAACACAACAACTCTGGCAAGTGCAAGATCATAAAATCATAAGATCTTATTCTGAAGCAGAAATCGATTAAGGATTCCAGTGAAAACATTGATCTTGATGCTTTTCAGTTTGAAAGCAAGGACCATTTTCTCTTATCTTCCACACACAATGATCACAAAAATCCCTGCCTTCAACGTAGATATCAAACCATTTGAATCCTCCCTCAAAACTGAATTTGCAATAGAATCGGGTTCCCCCAGCAAAGTTTCTCTTAAAATGAAATTCAAAATTGGCTCCATAAGCAAGTACCTGTTTACCAAGATCATCATCAGCAGATTTACAATGAACAGCCATGTTGAATTGTGTTTCCAAATCATTGATTATGATAACAGTTATCTTCTTCGGGGTAAATTGCACAGACTTACACATGCCCACCATTGTTGACACTATCAATAGATTTAACAACAAATCGTTGAACACACTCATGCTTAATTTTCCAAGAGTAAGAAATTTTTACCTCTTTGCTTCTCAATCACAAGGGTATTGTATTTATTTATATCAATGAGTGAGTGAATAAAAGTAACCGAAATTATAATTATTTAGCTATAATTTCGAATTTATCTTTTTTGTTTAATTTTGGAAAGAATAAACGTAAAGATTATATTAATTATATGACAGCTCAATATTTTTTATGACCATCTGCACATATGTATATTTATTTATTATATTACCTAAAAGGTGAGCAACTTTTCTCTTTTTGTGTTTAATGTTTGTGATTGCAAGTCCACAATGATCAAAGAAAACGTTATCTCAATTTGGAAGTGAATATTACATTCATTTAATAATTTATAAAATCAAGAACAGTATGGCTTGATTTTGTATGATTCAAATAAAAGTAATAAATTCATTCTTATCAATTATCATAATAAATTTCATATATGTGTCTTTAACTAGTTGTAAATAAAAATTTAGATGAATTGTAGCCTACGAATTTGAAAATTTTGGCATGTGATATTCATGTAATTACGATTGGATTTGTCTGAATTGAGCTTGAGCTCACTTTCAGTGGAGCTAAACTTATACTCGAGCTTGTCAAATTTGTTTTAAAGGTATTGGAGCTCGAGTTTAAACTCAAATTGAGTTTTGAGTTCGGTTTGATACTAAAATAATGACGTTTCTTAATATAATCTAACTTAACCGCAAAAAAAAAAAGATAATGTTCCTTCTTGGGAACCCATAATTTCGTTCTTCCATGGTGGACAGGCCGAAAACGGGCCTTAATTGGGCCGCTCTCGCTATTCTCACTTTCAAAAGATTTATGAATTGTATTAGGGCTCTTTTCGGGTACGAGATTGGAGAAGGATAATTGTTCGCGGCCTTTTTGTGGTCCCAAGGAGAGCCGTCGTATAACCCGCTTCGTTTTTAGCTCTTCATATTAGGGTTTGGTTCGACTCCATCCTCACTGAACAGCAGCTGTAACTTCGGCGAACGTTAAATCGAGATGGTCGTTCTCTCTCATAGTGATTTCTTGTTTGATTTCACTAAGTTCAATTGAATTGATTTTTGCTATATTTTTTTAGCTTTAATGATTGAATTGAAAATGATAGCGCAGGCTTCAGAGAAGAAATTGCAGAACCCAATGAGGGAAATCAAAGTGCAGAAGCTTGTTCTCAACATCTCTGTCGGTGAAAGTGGAGATCGTCTCACCAGAGCTGCTAAGGTTTCGCGCTTTTTTTTTTTTTTTAACACTATTGTTTTTACTTTTTTTCATTTGTTTCAATTCTTTAGTTTAAAGCTCAACGGCGATTTGTTATTCCAGGTGCTGGAACAACTCAGTGGCCAAACTCCCGTTTTTTCAAAAGGTACATTATTTACTTGTGTTTTATTGATAGTATAATCTCCTGAAATTCTGGGAAAAATATGGAAAGATTGAATAGGCTTCAGAAGTATTTGGCGTCTGCAAAAGTTAATGTTCTATTTTTACATAAACTGAGCCTAATAGAACTATGAGTTGGGTTTTTTAATAATTTATATAAGTTTGTGGTTATGTCATCGGTTTTTATTTCCTGAAACTGCACTATAATTCATAAATAAAATTACCCAAAATTTTAATGACGGTTCTGTATAAAATGTGTGAAAAGTCATCTATTTGCTTTTCCCTGGGGATGTTAGTGTTTGAGTTTTGTCATATTTTTTATAGCTGGGTTATTAAGAGATGAAGGGGCAGGTTGCAGTAGAGCTTAAGTTCAAGTATTCTCTGTCTAAATGTATTAAATATTTCTGAGTTCCTTTAAATAAGCCATGTTGGTCGTCTTGCATCTTCCCACTTGTTTCAAATTAAGTTAAGGTATTTTTAAGTATTACATATTCTGACCATAGGAATGTGATTAAAAGTTTTTGTGTTCTGCCTTTTGGGCATTTGGGAATGGCAAATGCTTCTTGTTGAAATTTTTGCCTAAGTTAAAAGAATATGAATGTGGCTAAATCAATAAATTGATTGCTGTTCATTTTGCTTCACCACTTGTTAAAAAAATTTATATATTTTACTTTATATCAGTTTAGTATCATAATAATGTTATTACTTTTTGTGGGCGATAGCAAGGTACACTGTTCGTTCCTTTGGTATTAGAAGGAATGAAAAGATTGCATGCTACGTCACAGTAAGGGGTGACAAAGCAATGCAGCTTTTGGAAAGTGGATTAAAGGTGAAGGAATATGAGCTTCTGCGAAGGAACTTTAGTGAAACTGGCTGTTTTGGATTTGGTATCCAGGAGCATATTGATCTTGGAATCAAGTGAGCTTATGTTTACTTTGTTTTTCTATAAATTTTATCTAGTCTGCTAATCAGGTTTCAGTTTGTTTGGTGTTACTTTGACTTGGTTAGTTTGCTTTGCTGAGATATAACTGTATATTGGCTATTCGATTGATTTTTTTCACATAAATTTGTGCTTGATTAGCAATTAAAAAGTATGTTATGAGTGCATGTTATTTGAGAACATACAAATAGTGTGTGTAGTGCTTACCCATTTTGATGGTAGGACTGGAATATTTAATCACATTCGCATTTTGTTTTGGATCAGTACATCTGATATATTTGTTTACAACTTTGTTGTCTTCTAGGGTTTATCATAAATCTCCCTTTTGGTGACTGGTAAAATCTAGGAGGTTTAGATTTAAAATGAAGCATTTAATTGGTAGTGTTCTCTTTTGTTTATGTGATTCGTCCCAATTCAAAGGATACATTCTATTGATGGTCTGGCATGGGGATAAAGGTTATTTTTTAACAACTAAGGGGTTTCTTGAATATTTGTTGTGAGTGGTTTTCCCGACCAAGCTTAGTATATGAGGTCAAAGTAAGTGTTAATAAACCCGTGTTTTTTAGCTGCATTGATTCTTTTCTTGTTTACCTGTCGCTAAAATTGGTTTGCTTGTTTATTTGCCATTATAATTGGTTTGACTGGAGTCTCATGATTATTAATTGCACTACCTGTCCGCATCTGATGCATTCTTGATTTGCATTAGATCTATTAATGTTTAGTTTTGCCATTTCTTTTAACTTTCAGGTATGACCCGTCAACTGGTATTTATGGGATGGACTTCTATGTCGTTCTTGAGCGCCCAGGTTACCGTGTAGGTCGACGTCGTAGGTGCAAGTCTCGTGTTGGGATCCAGCACAGGGTTACAAAGGATGATGCCATGAAATGGTTCCAGGTCAAATATGAGGGAGTGATCCTTAACAGGTCACAGACAGTGGCTTCTTAAGCACAAAGCAGATCTTTACAACCGTTTGAGATTTTGCGTTCCTCAATTCACAGTTTGTAGACAATGATTATTTCTTAGATTTTGGCAAGCCTTGTTAATGCATTTGTATGAACAAGATATATTGTGTTCCTTCTTCAATGTCATCAAGATTTATATGATTACTCTATTGTTTCCACATTGATTTAGCTTGTGGGCACGCTTATACCATTCATTCACTTTTTCTTCGTTGGCACAAACCTACAATATTCACCCTTGCAAGAAGAAATATTTGAATTTTAGGTTGTAACAAGGGTCCAATGTTATTGATGCAGAACGCCGCTGTCGTCTTGTCTTAGCCGGTATATTTATTTGAGCTTGACCCGGTGACATCCTTGGGTCATCGCATCAGTCATCCAACTTTGGGATAAGCATCTAACATTTACGGTAGTATTCACGGTTTATAAGACATCCAACTCAACCAAATTCTAATTTTAAAGTCAGATTCTTTTTGTTACTTGAAAAAATAGGTTATATCCAGAAAATAATACTAGTACAATTGGCACTGAGTCGGGGATACCCTCCTGTTACCTTCACACCAGTGCATCAAAGTTTGACAAGGTATGAGTGCAGAAAAAAATACTGAAACTCTGGCTCTATACGCTGGTTTACCTCCAGATATGAAAAGACTGAAGAAAATAAATTAGGATAGATACAACCATGGGTTCCTTGAAATAGATCATGATTTTTGCTTTCTAAGGAGCATACATATCAAGGGTTTATTGGAAGGCATAGATGTATAGGCACCAATGTTTCATAATCACAGAGGCAATTTAGTTCAAAACAACAGAAATCAGAGGCACACCATGCAATTTGATAAAGTCACAGTTCAGGGAACTGAATATCACCAAGAGAAAATCTTAACATTGGCCTATTATTCATGAGTTTACTTTCCATACTCAAACCACGTTCCCACACGATCCTTTCTATTTACATCCCTGTCTTCAAACAATAGGCTAAAACTCTTCAAATGAAGCAAACCAGATGATCAGCCATGGACACATTGTGCATTTAGAAATTATCTATAGAATGTTTCTAGGGAAAAACTTCATGCGACACATTTTCCATTCTACTTCGGCCAATTCTAAGGTTGAATTCGAGCTGAACTGAGCTCAAACTCAGCCCGGTTACGGTTTAAATGAGCCCGAGCTTCAACAAGCCAGAAAAATCATTGCTCGAGCTTGGTTCAGGTAGGCTCAACAAGTCCAATCATGAGTCGAGCTTGTTCACAGCCTAAATGCTTCTACTTTTTTTTCAATAATCTGGAACTGAATTGAACTATAATCTAGTAAAATCAACTACATAAATACTAGGGCTGGATTTGAGCCGAACCAAGTTCGAGCTCGGCTCGACTTAAGACTAATATAGCTCGAGCTCGAGCTCGAACTCGGCTCAGCTTGCTTCAAATTCAAATATTCGTTATTAAAACGACGTCGTTTTAATATATATTAGTCAAAACGATGTCGTTTTGTATCCAAAATTTTAATTTATAAACTTTAACAATTAAGCTCGAGCTCGAAAACATTGGCTCAAACCAGCTCGAGCTCGAATGAGCTCGGCTCGAATCCAGGCCTAATAAATACCATTATTTTAATCAAAGTTCATTAAGCAAAAACCTGAATAACTACAAAAACAACTCATCAAATAGTAGAACCTTAACATTTGAAAGACAGATCAGATCACCTAAGTATCAAGAAACATAATATTAAAATAGGAATACAATTTTAAGACATGTAAGACATAGATCTACAGCAAGCAGGGTATACTAAGTACATACAATTGCAGAACAAAAAAGTAGCTCAACAAAGATGTATAAACTAACAAAAGACAACAGCTGTTTAATCATGCGTGAACTGAAGGCTGCTCAAAAGCTGAACATGAAGATACAGAAAGAAGAAGAAAAGAACCCAAAAGAAGAGAAGAACCTAGAAGACTGATGCAGAAAGAAGAAGAGAAGAACCCAGAAGACTGAAGAAGAAGCTGAACTGAAATGCTGAAGGCTGAAAGTAATGCGTGCGGCGGCGTGCATTAACTGAAGGTTGAAGAGTGAAGTGCTCTGAAGGCAAAGGGAAAAAGACTTTCCCTAATCAATCAGTTTATTTAAAGTCTTAAGTGAAATGATGACGTTTCACTTAAAACTTTAAATGACACATATGGCTCGTGAGCAGCTTAGCTACCTAGCTCGAGTTTGGGCTCGTTTAAATTTGGTTCGTTTGAATCAAACTCAAACTCTAACAAATTTGGTTCGAACCTAGCCCTAGTTAGTTCAATACTTTACATGTCAAAATTATAAACAAAATAGGTACATGCTACAACTCCAGGTTTGCCAAATACACATCTCAAATCATGAGAAAAATTACATGTTGAAACAGATGAAAAGAGCTAGAAATTACATCATGGAATAATGAGCTTCTTACCAGCATTGATGGTGTCCCCTGTAAGTCCATTAGCCTCTTTGATTGCATCAATCGACACCTAAAAGCAATTTCAAGCAAAATAAATACATATATCAAAACTCTGAAAAAAAATTAAAGCACATTTTGCACAAACATTATTTCTATGAAAAAAGCTGCTAATCATTCCGCAAATTGGAGGCAAATTAAAGGAAAACATACCCCATATTTTCTCGAGAGACCCCACATTGTATCTCCTTTCACTATATCGATTGTCGTACATGATCTTGATTCAGGTTCACGTTGATCCGCACAACTATTAGGTTTCTACCACCAAAAGATAATTTTAAAATAAATTAAGCAACTAGTAAAAAGTTGTAAAATATTGCCAAAAAGCATACGAGAAATTAACCAAACTTTACAAATACAGGCATCTGCGGTTGGGATTGGGGAGGAGGTCGGCAGGGCTGAATGGACTCAGCCATTGGCTGACTGGTTTCATTTTTCTATTTTTGTTGAGTGGGTTAAATGGGTTAAACGCTCATTGCAATGCCCGAAAAGACCACAAACCCTGCCGTTTTAGCGAAGGCGGCTCCTCTGGAATCTCTGCAGTCGCCTTCGCCGTCTTTGGCAGCACCACAGGGACTCGACATCGGGGTTTGGATAGGTGAAAAATCGAAGAGTTCGGGGGTTCGATAGATTAGGGTATAGACTTCAGACAGAAGAAGTGATTGTTGAAAGTCGAATCAAAATGTCTGAATATGAGCACACGCGCGCGCGAGACTATCCCTAAGTGGGTGGGGAGGGAGTATGCATCTACATTTGCTTAACGCTTCTAATGGAGGTGGCGCTGGTCGGGCGGGTCAGACTTAAGTTTAAAAATTTTAAATAACTAAAAATTTATTATATATATTTTTTGCTTAATTTTAAAAATTTTAACTATTTTTCCTCCTACCTCCTTATCAAGGTTGAAAAATCACTATTTATAGCTGAAAATTAATAAATAAATGATTGTTTAAAATTTTTAAAATTAATAGATATAAATTTAGAAAGCCACTAATATTTGGGTGGGAATAAATCATTTGTCCCTTTTTTCCCTCTAATTTGGTATGGAAAAGTCCAAACTAACCATGCACACCCCAGTAGAGTCAGACAGCTCATCGTAGATTCTACGAAATCAAACGAGTGCAAGGGAGGAAGCAATTGTCTGAGGCGTGACGGAATCAATTATCCACGAGTTGACACGTGCAACACCTGCGCCAAACTCCGTCCCACTGGATTCTTCTTAATTTCGTCCAGATTTTAAGGATGGCATGTGGCTGCCATGTCACCATGTCAGCATTCAACCATTTCACGCCACAAAATTTTCTGATATTCATTCATATAACCCTCAAGAAAATGTAACCTCCTCCTTGGACTTTATTTATATTCTCCACTCTGGTTTGCATCTGCTTTTCTTTTTGCATGCATGCTTCAACTATGGCTGCCCAATTACCGACTCCTGTTTGCACGGATGCTCTCAAATTTCACAAGCCATTACTGCAAACTTTTAGCTCAAGACGGTATTCGTCTTCCTTGCCGAATGGTAGTACTAGTTGGAGCTTGACTGGTCGTGGTCGTGGCAGGAAGAGAAGAGATTGTGGCAGAATCAAAGTTGCCACAGAGGGTTCAGCTTCCACGGATGCCATCACTGATGACTATTACGCCGCTCTGGGTCTGGTAAATTTTGGACCTTCTGTTTGGTTTTCGAGAAAATGTTGTGTAGGAAAATCGGTTGAAGATACATCTAGTCAAATGTTTGAATCTTAAAAAAAGTTTGAATTTTGTTGGATTCACTTTACATTAAATTGATAATTCATTTAAAATTATAGGGATTATTCTGCATAAGATTTCATTATTGTGTACTGATTGGCCCGATTCAATACATCCGATTGTCGACTGGTGTGTGTTAATAGCTTCCAGATGCCACACCCGAGCAGATTAAGAAAGCCTATTATAATTGCATGAAAGCCTGTCATCCAGACTTGAGCGGCGACGAACCAGAGACAACAAATTTTTGCATGTTCATTAATGAGGTCTACGCGGTGGGTTCCTAGTTGAAATGTAGTGCTTTATTTTGATTTAATTCTTTCTTTTGCTTTTATTATAAATAGATTATTGCAGTGCAGGTTCTTAGTGACCCTTTACAGCGCATGGTTTATGATGAAATTCATGGCTATGCATTGACAGCAATCAATCCTTTCTTGGATGATTCTAGCCCAAAGGATCTTGCATTCGTGGATGAGTTTAGCTGCATAGGTATGTGAACTTGCTCCTCTACAAGTTATTTGATCAAGAATTGAAGATGACTGGTGGTTGGGAGACTATGCATGACAGCACATGTTGTTTGGTTGGGGTCTTATGTTGACAGGCTGCAAAAATTGTGCCAATGTGGCCTCGGCCGTGTTTGCAATTGAGGAAGAATTTGGAAGAGCCAGAGTTTATAGCCAGTGTGGGAACCCTCAATTAGTTCAACAAGCAATTGATAGTTGGTAAGTTCCAGCTTTGTGGATATTTACAACACTATATTGATGTTTTATTTTCTTGAGGAAAGCATCATTAATACATCATTCATTCATTGCTTCTATCCAACTCGATCCCAATATATATGCAGATAGTTGTGAAATTGTTTTATTGCTGAGTCCATTGGCTTCACATCCTTCTATTCTAGTTTGAATTGAATTCTCACGTGTGTGCGCACACACACACACACACATTATATAAATAAACTCTTATTTTAGCATCTATTTCATGTCAGGAAGTTTCTAGATTAAATGAATTTAGTTAACAGATCTTCTGTGATTCAGCCCTGTGGATTGCATTCATTGGACTTCAGCTGCCCAACTATCTTTGCTCGAAGATGAAATGCGCAGGGTCGAAAGAGTAAATGTAAGATTTACTATAGCAATTTCTGCCTTGTTGATAGACTATGCAAAAGTTTTCTCATACTTCACTGACAGATTTAGATGCTGAATGATCTGTGTATCTGTAGACCATTTATGCTTATCAACAGTACTTGTCTGATCTAAGTGGATTTACATACTTCTATTTTTAATAGTGTTATGTGGTTTAAGAAATTTTTAAGTTGTTGGTTCTTGTCTCCTCAATCTATGACACGGTCCTCTGTAATCTTTTGATGTCACTGGCCATATTCTTCAACCTCATAATATCCTCTTTAGCTTACTTTCTAGAGCAAAGGAGAAAGACATGGATGTCTTTGCTATAAAAAAGAGAAAGAAAAATTAATATTTAAATTAGTTCTGATGTGATTTTTAAATGATGATCAGGTGGCCCTGATGCTTTCAGGAATGGGATCCGGATCAATGGATGTTTTTAGGATGGTAAGAGTGTCACTTTTTCTTCATTATGTTTAATCTTAACCATATCATCAGTACTGCCAGCTGGTTGGATTTTCAGTTCATGTTAATGTTCTTATGGTTTTGCCAAAAAGAAATAGTTTTTCTTCATTTTGTAAATGAACATTCTGTTTTGGAAATAAGGTTTTCATATTGCTACAGTGGTCAGAGTTTTAGTTACTAAAACTACTGGCTAATTGTTTTGTGTGAATATAAAATAGACACAGCATTCTAGCCTTTGTTTCTGTATTATTGTTGACACTGTAGCATTAATAACTAGTCTTTTGCCCTGGCAGGCAAGTACTCGATGGGAGAAGAGGCAAGCAAAAGTTTTGGTGAGAGATCTACATCTTAAGTCAATTCAATCTTTGGTTTCAACATTTTTTTTTTCCAGTTGGGTGTGAAACATCTCATAATGAGCCATATGGATTATAATTGTGATACTGTGACTTGGTTTGAGCTGCTGAAAGCAGACCATATATATGAGGGAGTTCCTCAATTTTCCTGTAACCTTCTAAATGCTTTGATCCGAAGAGACAACTCTGTAGCTCTTCCTGGCAGAAAATTCAAGTTTTTTGAGGTCATTTTGCCCTAAAATACTGACTGAATGATGATGATTCCTAACCGGTTTGCAGCAGCAAGCTAAAATAAGGATGATGAAGGAGAAAGGTTCTGAGAAAACTGAATCATACTGGAGCAATCTATGGGGCAACCCAAAAGACTACCGAAATTCAGGTGAGAGGATTTTTATCAAGAGATTACTCATATCTTCTCATCTTGACAAGGTCTTTCCTTTGATTTTTTCATTCTACTGATTTTAGGTTATATTTTTGTATTTTCTATGCATTATTAGTATCTGATTATAGAAGCACAAGTGCATAACCGGACCAACACCAGCCTACTCTCTGAATCAAAATGCAAAAAATTATGTAAATTTGTAACGAGAATTGGCATTGTGATTTATGATTTAACATAATAGTTATAAAAGGTCATGAAGCAAAATTTCATGTATGCCTGTACATCTGCATCAATTCGTGTGTTGCCTCTGCTGTAAATCTGTGTTTGGCTTGCTCTGCTTCTTCCAAATATTGATGAAGCTTCAAATGTGTTGTTGCAGAAGAGGAAGTTAAAGAGAGAGCAAGGAGGGCAGCAGAGGCCGCAAGGAGATGGAGGGAGTACTCAAGGAGAGGCGTCGACAAACCTCCCACCTTTAAACTTCCAGAGGCAACTTCCGGCAAGGAGAATTGAACTGATAAATTCCGATACACCATCATATTCTTACAATTAAATTGTAACCAAATTAATTATAGGTCTTATTTTATGACTCCAATATCTGGTTCCTCATTTATTCATGTGGAACCCATATCAATAGTTGAACAGTGTATATAAAATTGTCTACACAGAATTAAATTCATAAATAAAAATATATATTTATATAGAATGAAATAATACCTCCTTTTGTCTTTTGACTGGATGAACTTCATGGTTGTGAGTTGCTACCAAAAAAGACTATCGCTTTGTTTTAGAATCTTTTATCATTAGGAAACCTATGCTGATTTGCAGTTCGTGGGCATATGATTATCAAATACCTTTATTTATTTATTATTATTTCATAAATTTTGAAGTAATAAGTCTTTTCATAACTGAATTTCTTCTGACAAATTAGGTCTTTGAATATAATTAGAGTCCTAATAAATCATATATTATAATTGCAAGTGTGTATTTTTATTTTAAAATTACAATAAGTGGGCATGAATAAGACATTGAGATGATCCTCTTTGTCAATGGGTATTAAAAAAGGGCTCCTAAATATTCTGTTTTGTCAGCAAACAAGTGCCTATCTCGTTGGAGTTCCACTTTCTTGTTATATCTTAATTGGGGGCAAAAAATCAAAAGCTGCCACTATATAATTAGCCTGCTAAATTTGTTGACCTATTCAATAGTGGAACTTGGCAATGCAGTAATTCATGGGTGTTTATATCATCATATGAATGTTAATATGATTACCAGATTGGCATAATCAACCCAACAAGGTGAATTTTACAGAATCTTTGAAACTTTCAACAGGTAGAAGGAGAGAAACTGTCTTTAGATATTGCCAAATTAGGCCAAAATTTGGCGAGATAATTGTTTCATTATTTACATTTACAAATGCTGCAATGCAGAGAAAGCCGCAGAATTTATCAAATAAAAAACATTACAAGTCACAAAAGCAACCCAGAATTACCATAACCAAAATAGAAATGAAAATGAAAAACAAAACTTGTTACTCATTGTTATCTTACTGTTGATGCAACAGTGTGAGCCCAGAACTTGAGATGATCTTTCATGTTGACTTCATTTCTAAGAGATGGAATTCTCCAATTCATCAATGGATTCTCTATCTTTCTTTGATAATCCAAAGCATCCCAAGCTTCAGATAAATAAGGCCTTGACACAATAGTTTTGTTACTCCATTCTTCTTGATGAGTAATTTCATTTTCTCCACTGAGTTTTCTCAATCTTTGCAACCCTGGAAGTATAGAGACCAAACTCGAATCCTTATCTTCCTCAGAGAATACAAAACCCAGATCCATAAACCCTTTCAGCTCCTCAAACTCAAGGGCTGATAAACTCTTACAGTTTTCCTTCTTTCTCCTTTTTCTTATTTCACTCACTACTTTTGGCTTCACAACTGTATCTAGGTTCTCTTCCTGTTGAACATCTTCACTTGAAGAGTTCAATACTTGTTTGCCAGAGAGTATAGTTTCGAGTTTCGGCGTCCAAAGTGTGGAGTCTGGAGAGAAAGAATCAGAGAACAAACTCGTTTTGGAGCTCAAAGCCTGGTCACTGAGAGATCTGATATGGAGAGTTGGTAAGCGTGAACAAATTGGTTCTTGAGGTTGATTCTGAATATCAAGAACTGGGTTTATTTGGCGAAGAGGTGAAAGTGGCTTCTTGGAGAAGATTCCATGTTCAAACCAGTAAGAATCCAAGAGCTCAAAAATTTCTTCTGCAGCCATGGATGCGAACTGCAGCCTCGAGGCTGCCGGAGCCTGAGAGCAAAAGGTGTAAAGTTACTTACCAAACGGAAAGGTCATAAATATATATATATATTACTTGACAATAATGCCCCTGATTTCCATGCTAATATTGCGGAAATAATGTAAACCATTGCCACGTCATGTCACATGTTTGTGTCTTAAGACTTGTTAGAAAGTAGTTGGCAAGGCACCATCATTATTCCTATAGAGTTATGATACACCAAATGGCCAAACAACAATTTCCCACCCAATTTTAACTCAAAACAAAAAGCAAACACATAACATATAAAAAATTTAAATACTCATTTATAGATTAATTACTACTAAAATTTTTAATTTGAAGCTAAGAATAAAATCATTATTTTACTCTTAAACCCTAAAACCTAAAAAATTTATATCATTTTTTCTCTTAGTTTAAAAAACTAATAATTTTTCTATTATTAAACTTTGAAAAATTCACTTTTTCTCATTTTTAGGTTTCATTTCCGATGGTTTAAATAATCCAATGATCGATTGAAAAGAAGTGATGATCTTTTTCGACGAAGGACAATCCTTCGTTATTCAGATCCAGACGATAAAACATTGTCTTTCGTCATCACGTCTAGATGACATGACAAAGGACGATACTCAGTGGTGGGTGGCTATCCTTCGTCATCCTTTGTGGTCAGATCTAGAAGATGGATAAAAAACATCAACTGTCGATAGAAATGGTGGTAGTCAAAGAAGAAAAACAAATCTTAAAGGTAAAATCTAAACTTTTTAAACTTTGAGAATAGAGGTGAAGAATTAATTTTTAAACTTTGAGAAAAAATTATATGAATTTTTAAGATTTTACGGTTAAGGGCAAAATTTACCCCTACCTCTAATTAAAAATTTTGATGGGAGTTAGCCCATAGATAAGTATTTAAGTTTTTCATTTGTTATAAGTATGTTTTTTAGATTAGACTAAAGCTTGGGTGGGAAATAGTCCTTTGACCTATCCCGTATATAAACACTATACTTTTCATAATAATACTGCAAATATAAACTCTTTATTATTTTATTGGGTTCGGGTTTGTCTAGTAATATATCAAAATCAAGTTTTTAACTTATTTAATTCAATAATTATAAAATCGGTCATTAAATTCAAAACTTATTTTATTTGATGTGATTAATTCAATCTTAAAAAGACAATTCAACTTTGATGTGGTTCTTGTTGCCCAAAAAAAGAAAATAATGCCACAAAATAAACTGTGTTATTTCCTAAATATATGTTTTTTTTTTGAATTTTTGTACGTATTACCGTATTAGGTATGATATTATTTCATATAAAAAATATTATAATGTTAATAGAAAACCATTTTTCCCACCCAAAGTTTGGGGACATTACTGCCCACCCCTTAAATTTTAAGGTACGAACTTTTACTCAAAGCTGAATATAAGAAAAAACTACCATTAGAATGACATAAAAGTAATTTTAGATTCCCCACATTTAATTTGACCCTCTAATGTATTAAAGTTCATTGTTTGATCTTTTTACAATTTTTAAAATCTATAATTTAATCTCCACATATTAGGGTTTCATCTTATTTATAGGTTTGGAAATTTGGGGTTATTGGCTATGATAGCTTGATTCGCAGATGTCATACAATCACATGCTTGGACGATGTAACAATTCGGTTATACCTTCCAAGCGTTGGTTTTTCATTAGAGATACCTGAAATTTGTCTAAAAACACACCTTTTGGATTGCACCTTTCAAGAATACAATTACGAAACAATTACACTTGAAAAAGATGCAACTGATTACAATCACATTAAATAAGGTGCAACTAAGCAAGATTGCACATGAAATGTGATTTCAGTCATGGGATTCAACTAAATCTTATAGGGATAACACAATAATTTTATAAAATTAAAATAGACAGAGATAATATTATAATAATTTAATTATCAAAATATATTTTATTACAAAGCTGAGTATTACAATATAGATGATAGTTTGCAATTTTTGCATTCAAAGAGTAAAAATTTTTTATTTCTCTAAATTATACATGGAAAAAAGTTGTAATCTATTCTTATATCAATAAAGGTTTAGTTCACCAATAACTTGTCCATACCCAACTCCGGAGTCTGACAAATTAATTTTTATTTTATTGGGGTGTCATAATACATAATGAAAATGTAGGAGGTGTTTTGGTGAGAAAATACAAATAAAATGCATAATTCGAAAAGGGAGGGCATGCTTGAAGTCGACGAACCATTATCACTTTTGGCCTTTTGCGTAGACAATCGGACCCAGGTGGCCCACCTCCCAATTGACGGAGCATTATCATTATTTGGATTTTTATTAAACAAATAATTTGTCTTCGGCCGACAGGGCCGGCACAAAATCGTCATTTAACTATTTTTGGAAGACATTTTATTTACATAATTTTCTTTTTTCAACTAAAATTTTACGGGTGAATTACTTTCTTTGTCTGAATTTGGATGAAACGATAATTTTTTTATTTTTTAAAAATTAAAAAAATTCATTTAACTATTTAGTTTTAATATAATTAATTGAAATGCAAAGTACCCTCCATCTTTATGGGAAAATTTATAGAAGTTTGAATTTTCATCTTTTATAATTTTGTTGTTGTAAGATTATTGCCATGTTGTTCTATCCTTGGCACTTGGACTTGCAACAATTCACCCTAATTGCAATGCCATCTCCCTTGGTTGCACCACTCTCAACCCTCCACTAGAACAATTGGGGTATGGTCAAGATTAATCAAGTTTTGTCCATTCATATTTGTCTCGATTTTGTCACATCATACCTAGATCATGCTTTTATTGCTATCATTATATTTGCTTTATTTTTAAATTTATGAACGACCATCACTCATAGTTGTGCTCGTTATCTTCATCGTAACCATCGATGATTAAGAGAATTTATTTCTTTGTTGTACAATTTCAAATCAAGAGAAAAAATTGTAGGATCTTGATAACTAATTGATCTTTGGTCTTTATCAACCTATAGTGTGGTAGCGTGTCACACCATTGTTAGTACAAAATTTGATTAAATTTTTTTTTTCAATAATTAAGAAATTGATCTTGACCTTTACCGATCTTATAACGTGATAGTGTGTTACACCACTATTAACGTAAAACTTGATTAACAAATTTGTTTTTTGATAATTAAGAAATAAAAAGGGAGAAGAAAGAAAGAAAAAAGATAAGAGAAAAAAAATCATAAAATGTTAGATTAAAAAATATAATTTATTTGTATTATTTGAGTATAAATAGTATTAATAGTTCAAAGTGGCAAATAATCTAATAACTTTATATTTTTCAACTTGAAAGTGACAATGCGTTTTCATCAAAATTCAAGTGAGAATAGTAATTAGGGCTTATTTTTATAATATTTATATAATTATCTATGCTTATTTATTAGATATGGAATATTAAATAACTAATTCTAGAGGCAGAGTGGATAAGAAGTCACATTGGGTCCATCTGGTCAAGATCAAAACAGGATGTATATGAAGCGTCAAATCCACAGTTGGGGTATCTCTCTCGGGGCAAAAGCTTATTTTTAACTTAAGTTTTAACTCAATTTTAAAAGGAAATTTACGATAATTTAAAAACATAAATATTTATTTATAATTAATTATTATTATTATTTTTGTTAAAAATAAATATAAAATTATTATTTTATCACTAAATCTTAAATTTCTAAAAAATTATATCATTTTATTCATATAATTTAAAAAATTAATAATTTTTAATTTAAAATTAAGTTTTAAAAACTTATCATTTTCCCTTTAAGGTTTGAAAATCTTTTTTAACCAATAAATCCGACAAGTCATCGGTGGTCCGAACGATAGAAGGACAATGTTTGGACTAGGGTTGGATACGAGCCGAGCCGAACCCGAACAGGGCCCAGCTCATTTTCGGCTCGTTTTCAGTGAGCCCAAGCTCGGGCTCGGGCTTGGGTTCGCACGAGCTCGCTAAACATATGTTCGTGTTCGGTTCGTTTCATAATTTTAGTGTTCGGGTTCGTGTGTTCGGGCTCGGGTTCGCTTTAGGCTCGTATTTCCAAGGAAAAACGGCGTCGTTTCTTCTTTGAAATAAATGTTTTTTTATTTGAGTGTTCGGCTCGCGAGCCGAGCTCGGCTCGCTTAACCAATATTCGTGTTCGGGCTCGTATTAGTTTTTGCTTAAAATTCAGGCTCGTGTTCGGGCTCGGGATCTTTCAAGGCAAGCTCGGGTTCGGGCTCGTTCGAGCAAAGCTCGTTTCGAGCCCGAACAAGCTCGCTTCGAATCCACCCCTAGTTTGGACCGATGAAGCTTTGTCTGACAAATAGTCATCCTTCTGCATATAGACGAGGAACGATGTTTTATCGTTCAAATGTTGTCTTTCTATCATTCTAGTCATCGACGATTCGCTAGATTTATTGGCTAGAAAAGATTTTCAAACCCTAATAGGGAAAATTGTAAGTTTTTAAAACTTAATTTTAAGGAGTAAATTGTTAGTTTTTCAAACTATAGAGATAAAATGATATACAATTTTAGAGTTTAGTAGTAAAATGACAATTTAATCATTGTCTTTAATAGAAGCTAATCTATAAATACGTATTTAAGTTTTTGAACTAATATAAAAACAATAAAATTATGTGTACTTATTTTTTATACACAATTTGTGTACACAGATGATGTGTTATCATCTGATTGAATATTTTTTTATCATATGATGACGTATGTTTTAAAATCACCTAATTACATGATGACACATCACTGTGTACATAAATTGTATATTAAAAATAAATACACATAATATTGCTCATATAAAAATCTTTTTAAGATTGAACTAAAACTTAAGTGGAAAATAGTCCTTTTACCCAACCTTTCTCTCCAGTTTAGTTATTAATATTCATATTTTTCCTCTCTTTGTTACTTCTTCATAGTGATTAATGGATTTTTAAGCTGAAGTCCATGTAAAGCACGTCATGGATATCATATGTATGTAAATATGGCGTTCACTAGCATAGGTAATAGTAATGTTATGTATATATATTTTTTGAATATAATATAATATATATATATATATATATATATATAAACAAATGATATGTCATCATATAACTAAATTTTACTTTATCTTTAATTTAAAAATATTTAATCATATGATATATCATTATTTATATACCTAAATTATATATTAAAAAAATATATATAATTTTATTGTATCAAGAATGGGTAGGACATACGTATTATTGTATCAAAAATATATACTTCACATTCACAAATTGCATTTTCTACTTTTGCTCGTAAAAAAAATGTAGTTTATTTTTGATAACATCATAACAAATATTTAAAATTTTAATATCTTATGAGACATTTAATTTAATTTTATTACTAATATTAAAAGATTATAGTAATTTTTTATAATAAATATCTGATTATTATGGCATTTTTTTGTATTAAAATATTATAATTTTTTAAAATTTTATATTAGGTATCAAAATTTAAAAAATAAAAATACCATTATTTTAATTAAAATAACAAAAAATTAAAAAAATATTAATAATAAAATAACAAATAGAATAAAATAATTTAATTAATTAACTTTATAATGTCACAATATTAAAAAATTCAATACATATAAAATATTTATAAAAAAAAAAAGGACAAAGCAAATACTTTAACAAACAACATCTTAATTAACCAAATGTGATACTAATTTACACCCACTACCACTAACATTTTAAAAATTAAAATAATATTACAATATTATTTTATAATTGCAAATTAAGAACAATAATTATTTATATATATTAATCTTATCAAACATAATAATAATTTATACCCAATAATCTTTATATTTGTGATACTACTTTATTTTTCGTAATAAAATATTTTTCAAACCAAATACATCTTTAGGATAATATTATGTTTTTATTGTTATCATTGTATTTGCTTTATTTTTAAATTTATGAGTGACCATCACTCATAGTTGTGCTCATTATCTTTATCGTAACCACCGATGATTAAGGAAATTTATTTCTTTGTTGCACAATTTCAAGTCAAGAGAAAAAATTGTGAGATCTCGATAACTAATTGATCTTTGACCTTTATCAACCTACAGTGTGATAGCGTGTCACATTATTGTTAGCACAAAACTTGACTAAAAATTTGTTTTCCAATAATTAAGAAATTGATCTTGACTTTTACCAACCCTATAGTGTGATAGTATGTTACACCACTATTAGTATAAAACTTGATTAACAAATTTGTTTTCCGATAACTAAGAAATGAAAAAGGAGAAGAAAGAAAGAAAAAAGATAAGAGAAAAAAAATATATAAAATGTTAGATTAAAAAATATAATTTGTTTGTATTATTTGAGTATAAATAGTATTAATAGTTCAAAGTGACAAATAATCGTATTACTTTATATTTTTCAACTTGAAAGTGACAATGCGTTTTCGTCAAAATTCAAGTGAAAATAGTAATTTGGGCTTATTTTTATAATATTTATATAATTATCTATGCTTATTTATTAGATATGGAATATTAAATAACTAATTCTAGAGGCAGAGTGGATAAGAAGTCACATTAGGTCCATTTGGTCAAGATCAAAACAGGATGTGAATGGAGCGCCAAATCCACGGTTAGGGCATCTTTCTCGGGGCAAAAGTTATTTCCAACTTAAGTTTTAACTCAATTTTAAAAGGTAATTTATGATAACTTAAAAACATAAATATTTATTTATAATTAATTTTTATTAAATTTTTTTGTTAAAAACAAATATAAAATTATTATTTTATCACTAAATTTTAAAATTTTAAAAAATTATATCACTTTATTCATATAATTTTAAAAACTAATAATTTTTCATTTAAAATTAAGTTTTAAAAACTTATCATTTTCCTCTTAAAGTTTGAAAATCTTTTCTAGCCAATAAATCCAACGAGTCATCGGTGGCCTAAACAACAGAAGAACAACATTTAGACCGATGAAGTTTCGTCTGACAAATAGTCATCCTTCTGCATATAGACGATAAACGATGCTTCGTTGTCCAAATGTTATCTTTCTATCGTTCTAGTCATCGACGATTCGCCAGATTTATTGACTAGAAAAGATTTTCAAACTCTAATAGGGAAAATTGTAAGTTTTTAAAACTTAATTTTAAGAAGAAAATTATTAGTTTTTCAAACTATAGAGATAAAATGATATACGGTTTTAGGGTTTAGTAATAAAATAACAATTTAATCATTGTCTTTAACAGAAGCTAATCCATGAGTAAATATTTAAGTTTTTGAACTAATGTAAATATCTTTTTAAGATTGAACTAAAATTTGGATAAAAAATAGTCCTTTCGCCCCATCTTTCTCTCTAGTTTAGTTATTAATATTCGTATTTTTCCTCTCCTTATTACTTCTTCATAGTGATTAATGGATTTTTAAGCCGAAGTCCATGTAAAGCACGTCATGGATATCATACGTATGTAAATATGACGTTCACTAGCATAGGTAATAGCAATGTTATGTGTATATATTTTTTTTGGGTCAAACGACCACCCAAGGTATGCTGAATTGTCAAAGTTCCCCTCATTAACTATGGAAATACCAAACACCCACCCATAACCAGTTAACTTTAACGGAACCCTAACTCCTGAAAATTTAATCTCATTTTGCCCCCTAAAAGTTTAAAAACTAACATTTTTTCTTAAGCTAAGTTTGAAAAGATTGCATTTCCCCCCCTAGGGTTTAGTTTCCAAACCCCTTCACTTTCTCCGGCGCCATCGCCAACCATCTCTCCCTCCCGACAGTTTCTCTTCCACCGACGACCCTCCTCAACTCCACCCAACCCATCCGACACCGAGAGAGGACGTTTGGGAAGAGAATTGGTCGTCTGGGAAGATGATCATCTTCCCAGATGAAGACGACGAGTCGTTTCATCTCGTCTTCCCCGACGAAGTTCTTCGTCTTCCTCGACGATGTTCTTCGTCTTCCTCGACGATGTTCTTCGTCTTTCACGGCTTCTCCGACGTCGATCGAGCGTCCAAATGGGAGGAAAGATATCGTCGAAAGGAGAGGATGCTTGGGGAGGGAGAGACCGTCAGCAATGAAGCCAGAGATTTCAAAACGAAACCCTAGGGTGAAACTGCCATTTTTTAAAACTTAGATTGGGGGAAAATTTTAGTTTTTAAAGTTTAGGGGGGGAAAATAGCTTCTATTTTAGTTTATTTTTAATATTATAGAGAAAATAACGATTTTACCTTTATTACCGTTAATTTGAACTGCTCATGAGTGGGTGTTTGGTATTTTCATAGTTAATTGGGGGAACTTTGACAATTCAGCATACCTTGGGTGGGAAATAGTCTTTTGGCTATTTTTTGAATATAATTTACATATATGTATGATATAATTTATGTAAACAAATGATATGTCATCATATAATTAAATTTTACTTTATCTTTAATTTAAAATTATTTAATTATATGATATATCATCATTTATATATTTAAATTATATATTAAAAATATATATGTATAATTTTATTGTATCAAGAATGGGTAGGATTTCTTCGCTTTTTGGACTGTACATTCACAAATTGCACTTTCTACTTCCGCTCGTAAAAAAGATGTAGTATATTTTTTATAACATCGTAACAAATATTTAAAATTTTAATATCTTATGACGTATTTAATTTAATTTTATTACTAATATTAAAAGATTATAGTAATTTTTTACGGTAAATATCTTATTATTATGGCATTTTTTGTATTAAAATATTATAATTTTTAAAATATTTTGTTAGGTATCAAAATTTTAAAAACAAAAATACCATTATTTTAATTAAAATAACAAAAAATTTAAAAAAATATATTAATAATAAAATAACAAATAGGATAAAATAATTTAATTAATTAACTTTATAATTTAACAATATTAAAAAATTCAATACATATAAAATATTGAAAAAAAAGAAGACAAAACAAATACTTTAACACACAACATCTTAATTAACCAAACGTGATACTAATTCACACCCACTACCACTAACATTTTAAAAATTACAATATTATTTTATAATTGCAAATTAAGAACAATAATTATTTATTCATATTGATCTTATCAAACATAATAATAATTTATACCCAATAATCTTTATATTTGTGACACTTTTTTTTTTTCGTAATAAAATATTTCTCAAACCATATTATTAGCAATCCTGCAAAATACCTCTGTATTGATACATCAGCATAAAATTAAACTCATAAGAGGGAACCCTCGTGAACTAACACATAAGACTTGTAGAATGCAGCAGTTTAGCCAGAGGGACAAAATCAAACTTCATAATTGAACACCCTGAGTAGTAAAATAGTTGCAGTATATAGGTTTCAGGTAGATAATGCATTCCACCAGGACATTAGATTATTTGAGACTACTTAGACCATGTTCTCAGGAAATATTCCAAACTGAGTAGCAGACAACCTTGTTTTTTCATTCTACATGAAGATTAACTGTGATCATGTACAAGGAAATTGCACAATGCTGTGTAATCCGGCAGTCTGACAACAACTTGTCCTTAGTTCGAGCAGCATCCTATTCTCTTCAGAAAGGAAGCATCCGCATTGACATTTATTGTCTCTCCTTTTGATGGAAGTGTGGAAGAAGATCCATCGACGCCTGCCTCGACTGTCCTCTTGCTAACAACCTTGTATATCTGATTAATAACTTCTGTAAAAGCATTTTCCACGTTTGTTGCATCTAATGCTGATGTTTCCATGAAATATACAGACTCCTCCTCGGCAAATGCTTTACCATCCTCAGTGGAGACAGCTATGAGGTGCCGAAGATCTGACTTGTTGCCTATCAGCATGACAACAATGTTGGGGTCAGTGTGCTCTCTCAACTCCTTCAACCACCTCCCAACATTCCTAAAGGTGGAAACTTGAGTGACATCATACACAAGCAAAGCACCAACAGCACCTCTATAATAAGCACTTGTAATGGCACGGTACCTATAAGAGTAAAAGAAGTAAAATGAGAGGCCAGAAACTTGTGTATTATATTTACTTAAATACACCAGCGATCAAAAGAACATTACTAACATCTGGCAGTGCTGGTTTTATTATCTAGAAAGGTTGTCAATATTAATCACCAAGTGCTGGATGCCAAGATATTAGAGAGCTAACCAAGAAGGTTGTATATATAAGCCATGTGCTAATATATGACTACATAAGCAGGACAAGAAATCAAGTCCTCATTGGCATTTAAATTAAGTATTTTCATCTGCCCTTCATGGCATTAATTATTTCATGCGTTCTCATTAAACCATTAACGGTTTGATTATATGCATCAACCTATAATGTTATTGGAGGATAATTAAGAGTACTGCACATGTTTTCACAGAGTACATAATTAAAAGGAAGAAACAAAAACAAGAGAAGAAGAGTCCTAAAGTGTTGGACACTTCAGCAAGGTAAATTTCAGACTGAAGAACTAAAAGACATCTGCTTTATCGATAAAGGGTAGGATTTTTTCCATACTGCATTCCAAAAAACCTTACAGTAAGACACTTCATTGGTGGTGAAAACAACTTAACATTTCTTTACTCATTTTTCTTAGGTTCTTTAAATAACATTGCCCTCCTGCTGTTAACAAATTGTGACTCCACCTAAGACAAAAATAATTCTAGACCCTTATTCTACTAGCTTTCCAAGCATGTCACATACAGCTCAAGAGTTGATAATTCATTGATGATCATTGACTAGAGGGTCCACCACTGATATTAACTCTGAAACTCAAACTTCTCAGTAATTATGCAACGCAACCAAACACTTTGTTCAACCTAAGGAGAACTAGTCTTTCCTCCTATTTCAAAAGTTCCCTAGCATCATACAAGGAAATATTCCAGCAATCTGGATTGGGAAAAAGCAACCCAGACTAACCCATAGTAAGGATCGTTGAGGCTTTAAATCTCTCTGCAAAAATCAGATGTAGCCACAGCACCATATCATCAGTCATAGGAAATCCATGCAAACCAAAAATCTCCAGTTATATGAATGAGGTTTCCAAAATCATCAGTTGGCAACTAATAGTAGGTGCTAAATCATAAGTAATAACATAAATATCATTATTATTTGTCCTTGCCATGCCTTAACTATTTTTGACTCACTAACTACTGGCAGGTCCGTGAAAGACATTTCAACCGTACAAGTCCATAGAAAAGTATGAGGATACGAATCAAATATTGATATTTTACAGAACAAACACAAGTAACAAGTTCCTTCGAAAAGATGAAATAACAAGTGGAAATAAAAAGACCCTTCCACCGAATTCCAAATCGCTTCAACAAAGATTCCAAAAAAAAAACAAAAGCACTGATACTCCAGAAACCCATAATAATCCATATATCATAACTAAAATTCTTCTCTCAATGAAGAAAATATGAAGGAAGAAAGAAAAAAAAATCAAGCACAGGTCCTTAATTTCCAGTTTCCAAAGCAAACGCATGAAAACCCATAATATAAAAATTATAATTCAACATGAATTTAACTCTTTTTACTTTCACAAACCCGTCAAGCTGTAGACTGAAATATCAAAAACCCAACTGATAAACAGAAATACCAAATTTCAGAGAAAAGCACAAAACTTTATAACGGGAATACTAATAAAAACGAGAGTTACCTTTCTTGGCCAGCAGTGTCCCAAATCTGAGCCTTGACGACCTTGCCATCAATCTTCAAACTTTTGGTAGCAAACTCAACACCAATAGTAGACTTGGACTCGAGATTAAACTCGTTTTTGGTAAACCTGGAAAGCAAGTTGGACTTACCCACACCTGAATCACCAATCAACACCAGCTTGAACAAGTAATCATACTCATCATCAGGCCTGTACCCAGCCATATTATAGGAAAAAAAAAAAAAAGTTGGTGAAGAGACGAGAGTCTTGTAGTTTTTGTTCTTCCAGTTATATAAAGAAGAGTGTTGGAGACTCTACACTAAAGCGGTTAAATAGATATGGCTCGAAGTTCCATGTAGGAGTCCGAAAGCGAAACTTTTCGCAGTTTTGATTTAGTTTTGGAGTGAAAATTGTCCCGGGTTTTGACAAGAATCTAGGAACCCAAACAAATTTGCCTGAACTTATCAATTTACCCTGTTTAACTTCCTCGGTCCTGATCAACTCAAATGAAAAAGCTACCAAATCTCTCTATTATTAGTTTCAAACTTCCTTTATCCTATCTTTTTCTATCTTCTTCTTCCTTTTTTATACTTTAATTAAAATATTAATTATTATATATTTTAATTATTATTTTGATTCTAAATTTAATATTATGCAATAAAAAGGGAAAATAGTCCTACTGTTAATTACAAGCATAGAAGTTTATCACAATCCTTATGCTTGATAAATTATATGTTCTGTGCAAGAATTTATTATTGTACATAAATGGACATTTTACTATTTTTTTCCTGTTTAACAATATTTTTAATAATATCAAAAAAATTAATATGTTTTATATTACAAAGAAATAATTAATTTATACATATTTGAAATCTTTCATGATCTAGCATTCGATCGTAGTAATATAAAAAAAATTATTATTATTATTTTTTAAATTTGATGGAAGATCTAATTAGTATATGTGTGAATAGACTTTATAAAGAGTTATTATTTCATTTCAAGGAAACATATTCATAAATAAATACCGTTTAAATATATTTTTTTGAATCTTTTTTTTAATCGTTCAAATTATTTTGTTTGAGCTAAAAAAAACAATTTCCCATAATCCCTTTTGAGTGGATGTCCATGGTAGCATTCTACAGAACTCTTAGGAACCTGTCGCTGTAAAGAGTTTTATAGAACTGACCCACAAGTAAAAAATTAATGCAGCCATGTGAAGTGTTTTTCTATATGGTCCTTCCACCAGGTTTCTGTACTTATTCTTACAAATCAGACTGCAAAATGCTTTCTGATACTGTCCATCGTAATGTGCCCTTTCAGTTATATTTGCAGAACATGATTCCAACTGTTTTAGGTATACTTTCAGCTACATTTTGTGGAAGAGCAAGGCGATTTTATTTGAATGATCAGCGTGGTCCCTCCACTACAAACACTTCCCAACATTCTGAATGGCGATGGAACGTTGAGTTACATCATCTAAAAGCAGAGACTGTGAAAAGTCAATTAGGAGAGCATGGAAAATTAAGACACAAAGTATAAAACTTTTCTCATTCATGAATGGAACTTAGCGTATATTCCTAATTACATAAACTTACATTTGATCAAGATTATAGAAGTATACATTTAACCAGTTTCCAGTGTGCTTAAAGGGTCGATGGCGTTTGAAATGTGATTATTGCTAGTTAAACAGTGACTGGTGTGGGAGCTACAGCTGGGACTCGATTTTCAACTGGGATTTCAACAAATTCTGAGAGAATGGCGCGAAATTCATCCCCTGTCATTGTTTCCTTCTCAAGGAGAACTTCCACAATCTTGTCAATGGCCTCACGGTTGTTCCTTATGTGGTTCAATGCAATCTCATAAGCACTATCAGATAATCTCTTGACGGCAGCGTCAATGTCCTCAGCAAGCCTTTCTGACATTGAATTCCTTGCCATCATTCTCATGATGACATCAGCACTTTGTGCTGAGGTATCCATTAGTGACCATGGCCCAATTTCAGACATCCCAAATGTGGTTACCATCTGCAAACATATCAATCATAAGCCTAAAGTTAATTGGAAACTTCTGGTATAGTGAAGCCACGCAGAGCGAGTAAATTTTAGAGCTACGATTACAAGAGCTAGGTTGGGATAGATAAAAGATCCCTTAAAAGGAAAAGAGAAGGAAAAACCCTTCCCATGCTTCATATAAATGATCAAAAATTTAGTTTTTCAAACTTATTATCAAATCCACCCATGAAAGTGATCAAAGTTTTGGAGGGGAAAAATAAATAACAGAACAGAAATATTCAGTTACCTGTTTGGCCAAACTGGTGATCTGCTGCAGGTCACCAGCTGCACCTGTTGTCACCTCTGGCTCACCAAAAATCACTTCCTCAGCAGCTCTACCACCAAGCCCACCAACAATTCTTGCAAATAGCTGCTGCTTGGAAATCAGAGTAGGGTCATCAGAAGGAATGAACCAGGTAAGACCTCTTGCCTGACCACGAGGAACAAGGGTGACTTTTTGAACAGGATCATGCCCTGGAGTCAAAGTTCTGACCCAAAAGAAAATAAAAGCATTTTGTAAGTTGTTTGAGCAAATTTCTAAACAAGCATTAACAATGAGCCTAAAGCAAGCTCTCAAGGGAGGGAGAGGAGAGGGAGGAAAAAGATTTTATGAGAAGAAGTAGGACTATCATGCTTGCTTGAAAGTTCTGATTCTCCTCACAAACAAAGGGTGTTTGATGAAATATGAATGCTTCATTTGTAAATCATCCTAGATTCTTGATAAAAGAGGAATGTTTAAGGTATATAGGCTAGGAGCACTGGACTTATTTGTAATCTTGGCAAAGCATGGTAAGATTTTTTAACATTCTTCCATTGGAACATAACCATGACAATGCCATTGTCTCATAATTGGTGGTGTATGTCTACTTGAACTATGATTTTAGCCTACTTGATTGATGTAATGACTTTGCCACTCCAGCATCTAAAACTTGAGAGGGCAGTAACCAGAATATATCATAATTGGAAAAATTTTGTCTGAAATTTAGTTTGTTTTAACATTTGCCTATTGTCAGGTACAGTAGGTGATACAACTAGTAATCTTTTCCTTGGAGATTCAGAGAATTTTGTAGGCCACCTATATTGATAACAAAATTAATTATAACAACCAAATGGAGACTAAAGAAGTAGTGACTAATGCAGGCTAAATATTATACTTCCCTAAAGTAAAAATCACAACATTCCATCAAAAGCCTTTACAAAATTTATTAGTGAATATTCTGAAAAGACAGATTATGAGAAAGCCATCCTACTTACCCACATATTGCATGGCCAACCTCATGGTAAGCAACCAGACTTTTGCTTTTCCCATCAGTCATTACTGTTCCTTCCATTCCAGCAACAATCCTATCAATTGAATCATCAATCTCTTTAGATGAAATAGCAGTCTTCCCACGTCTACCAGCCAATATGGCTGCCTCATTTAAGAGGTTTGCTAAATCTGCACCACTAAAACCAGGTGTTCTCATGGCTATCACATCAAGAGAGACATCAGCATCAAACTTCTTATTGCTAGCATGAACCTTCAATATCTCTGTTCGTCCTCGTATATCAGGAACATCAACAGTAACCTGTATTAAAGCTTTACATTAAGTACTAATTTTATATAATTTGAGAAATAAAAATATGATGATCTATTATTACCTGTCTGTCAAACCGCCCTGGCCTCAATAAGGCGGAATCAAGAATGTCAGCCCTATTAGTAGCTGCAATTACAATGATACCAGTGTTACCCTCAAAACCATCCATTTCTGTCAAAAGCTGGTTAAGGGTCTGTTCTCTTTCATCATTCCCTCCTCCAATTCCAGTTCCTCTTTGTCGTCCAACGGCATCAATTTCATCCACAAATACAATGCATGGAGCATTCTCCTTGGCCTTCTTGAAAAGATCTCGGACTCGAGATGCACCAACACCAACAAACATCTCAACAAACTCAGAGCCAGAGATAGAGAAAAATGGAACCCCAGCTTCACCAGCAATAGCCTTCGCTAGAAGAGTCTTCCCAGTTCCAGGAGGACCAACAAGAAGAACACCTTTTGGAATGCGAGCTCCAACAGCAGTGAATCTCTCAGGCTTCTTGAGAAACTCCACCACCTCCATGAAATCTTGTTTTGCTTCATCAACTCCAGCAACATCATCAAATGTTACACCAGTATTTGGTTCCATTTGAAATTTGGCTTTGGATTGACCAAAGGCCAGAGGGAAACCAGGCCCACCAGGACCACCCATTCCACCAGAAGAACGCCTTGAGAGAAGGAACAACCCTCCAATTAGGATTAGTGGGAAAGCAAGATTCCCAATTAAGTTGAATAGCAGAGATCCTGAGTCTTCTTGAGCATTATGTGCCGCAAAGTCAATGTTCTTCTCACTGAATTTCTGGAGAAGCTCCTGGCTGAGCCCTGGCAACTGAACACGAACTCGCTGCACCCGGTTACCCAACTCAGGTGAAATGGCCTCCACAATAGCTATAGTTCCATTTTCAAACAAATCCACTTTTTTAACCCTGTCCTTGTCAACGTACTCTAAGAACCTAGAATAAGACATCCGGGAGGAAGAGACCCCTTGATCATCAGCATATGCATTTCCACTCCCCAGTAAAGCAGAGGCACCGAGTCCCACATTTCCAAGCAACAACTTGAGAAAACCTCTTCTTCCCTCCGACTGTTTCTGGCCCAAAGAGGCCTTTATGAGGGCTGCTTTGGACTTCTTTTCCAAGGAAGAAAAGCTTGATGAAACCATAAGACGCTTACCATAGAAGTCCTTGCTCAAATTCGCTTTAATCTTGTGTGTAGATAGAACATTCGCAATGAGGCAAGCTGATGAAGCCGCCATCTGTAGAACAAACAACTAATAATAATAAGAAAAATAAAAAGCCACGGCTATTATCCAAGAAATAATCTGTATAAAATAAACATGAAATCTGGAAACAAAAACCACCCAACCCAACAACACTATGTCAATAAGCCACCTCGACAACCCATCGTATACAAATACTTAGATTACATTCACATCAAATTCAGTTTCTTCGGTAAAACGAAAAAAACAAGAAGAACAATAATAATAAAAGAACCAGCACAAATAAACATTAACAAAAGCATACTTAGTATTTTCCAATGCTTAATTGAAATAACAACACCCAGCATCGTTTTCTAACAAAAGTTTCAACTATCTATCATAAGCTTACATGAAACGAACCTGGAATGAAGTGAAATCAGAAGACAGAGAAAAGAAACAAGAGGGCAAGCTTAATAAATAGAAGAAGGGTGTCGCTTTAAAGAATGAAATCAAGGAACAAGACACAACACAATCAAGTTGCCAGGCAGCTGAGTGAAGATTTTAAGAGCGAGTGGATGTGGTTTGGGAAAAGCATACGTGGCGGTTTTCTATGATTGGCTTGCTTCAGATTTTCTCTATTTCTTGCGTTCCACATCTGCTGTTTAGTCTCCTCGACTTGAAAATCAATTTAAACAAATTAGAATAATAAATGTTTTAATAAATAAAAATAAATAAATAAATATATATATATATATATATATATATATATATATATATATATATATATATATATATATATAAAATCCTGGATACTATTAGTTTAATTGCACACCTTAATCTTCTAAAAATCGTATTAATAAAGTAAAAAATAAAATAAAATTTTAGTTCAGTAATGCAATCCATATTAAGTTCAATTGAATTTCTCAAGCTTTGGCGGTTGGTGCCGCTACGGTCGGGAATGAATTCGATAAGAGAGAATACATCAGTAGCTTCTATGTCATGGGAAGATCATACGCAAGTGTGGGCATGAATCAGACTGAATCTAAATATTATTTGATTTGAGTTTAATTCAGATAAAAAATAGTTAAGTTTGAGTTTGATTTGAGTTCATCAAACTAAAATTAAGTCCAACATGGGTGAAAAATGGTTATGCTTAATTTCATAGGTCGAATCAATAATTCGAATTCATAATCCAGTTCGATTTGAATTAATGGTTTGAATATATGACTCGAATTCATGGATTGAATTTGTAGTTTATTGACAAAACGATGTCATTTTACGTAAATAATATTCAAAATTTTTTATTCAAATCGAACTAACCCACCAATTCGAATTATGGATTCAAGGTTACTCGAGCCAAATCGAGTTATAAATTTGAATTATTAATTCGAGTCAAGCACTTTCTAATTCAAATTTGATTCAATTTAAAAAATAAGTCAAATACTCTAATTTAAGTTTGATTTGAATTTAAATCAAACGAATTTAAACTTAGACAAAAATGAATTGTGATGTCTAATTTTGAGTAGAAATAGATGATATTTTATAATAATATTATATATATCAATTTTGAGTATATAAATGAATATATGTATCATTATATGATTGAACGATTTTAAATTAATAATAAAATAATATCTAATTACGTGATAATATACATAGATAAATTAACATCCTAAACAATGAAATAATCATTGTATGGTTTGAAAGATAGATTATAATAGCTCATACTTGACATTCAAGCATCCCCTTCAAGAGAACCTTGTCTAAAACTACCTAAAAGTGGTAAGGTTCGAGTTATTGACGTGAGATGGACCAGACAAAAATTAAGAAATGAATATGAATTAAGAAGGGCTTATGAAGCTTCTATGTAGATATCATATTGTATTAGCCATCGGCATAAAACTTAGTTCACTTATTCCCTCATAAATTACAACTCGGTTTGCAATTTTTTGGAATTGGAACATGGTTTTTCCAAGTGTGCTCACAAGTTATTAAATACATAAACAAAAATGCATATTAACTTTATAAGGGATCTTGGATCGAAGCAGTATATTAATAGAAGCTTATGATAGATTTAAACGGGCCAAGCCAACCTGTCCCGTATGGAAGCCTCCTCAAGGGCCCTAAAAACAGATAGAAGATGAGCTGCCGCAGGGTTGTAGGCTGCTACAGTATTCACCCTGTTATTCTCTTTCTTTTGCTCACTGAGTACAAACCTACACACAGGACACTGGCCCTGGCTTCTCATCCATGGCACAATACATGCTTCATGAAACATGTGTTCACATGGCGTCAGCATTACCATCTCTTTAGGTTCGAAATCTTCTAGGCAAACAGCACAGTTCTTACCGTTGATTTCTTTTTCCTTTTGCATCTCTTTCACGATGTCTTTTGAGTCAAGTCTGTAATATAAGTTAGGCCTTCTTTTCTTTGGAGGGGGATCATACGGTACTTTCCTCAACTTCTTCAAAGCAATTTGCTGCCCCTCTTGAGTCAACTTTGAATCATCTTCATGAGTTGGAAATTGCACATGCTGTTGTCTGCTGAATCCTGGTGAGGATGCCAGGATGATTGGACCAAGAATAGGACTAAACTCTGATAAACTATTAAGTACTTTCATAATTAGAAATGGGAATATAATTCAATGCTCATATTGTGATCAGAGCAATCAGCATAAGACATGAAACTAACTGAACTTTTGAAATTAATGCATAATTCATATATATTCAGAAAGTATTGATCCTTCGATTGCTTCATGCAGCCAATTACTGGTTATGATATTAACAGTAAAAAGAAACAAATTTACATAAAGCTGTAATTCAAACCACAAATCTTGTTGGATAATGGAACAGCGATCGTCTACCAAGCCATTGGGTTGGGGGTTTTCTTATTTGTTGTAATTCATTTCCACTTGTCCAGAGAAACCAGTTTAACAGAATTTGTAAAAAGTTAATACGCTTACCCAGCTAAGCTGAATGGTTCTGTCATCATTCTCTCATCATATGCAGGCCAGGGATTGGGTGCACCCCGGCTGGCACCCTAGGTAACCAAATCAATATAAGAACATATTAAACAAATTAATCTTTGGCAAGATATAAAATTTCAAAGAAAATTGATTACTCTTAATCCTTTTTATATTGGCAAAAGTATACTTACAGGATCAGCACGGAAGGAAAGAGATCTAGCTTGGGAAAATGGAGCTTGTGTTCGGCTTCCCTCACTACTGTTAGGAACACGATCATTGTAGGCTTGTCCAAACAGCCAATCTACTGAATATGGGTTGAAATTATTGGTGCCACCACTCATGGTGTCTTTGTTTGATATCTCAGCAGAAGTCCAATATATGTAAGATTAAAAAGTGGAAGCATTATGTAGTGGAGTTATGAAGAAAAAGTTTTATTCTTCTGTCTGATTGAACATCACTCAGTGAATATATCCTATTAGTTGATTCTTTGCTTTTCTACTTTACGGATGCTCATCTATTGGACTATCTGCTAAGGATAACGTTTCAATAGTAGTAAGAAAGGAATCCAACGTCAACAAACTAGCGGACATTAATTTTGACTTTCCTAAATTTGCACTAACTAGTGTGAAGCTAACCACACACCCAGTATCTTGCTTTGTCAGTGATGCTTTAGAACTTGTTCTTAAACCAAAAGAAAAAGGAGAAAAAACCTAATAAATTAAGCTACACAACTAAAATGTATATTGTTAACCAAGGGATACAAACATAAATAAAATTCAATAATTTATACAGCTAACATAATTCAAGAAACTGAAAATTTTCATTAGAAGCACAGGGAAAAACGAAGTGGGAGAAGGTACTAGAGTTATCGCAATTTTGAGTCTAGAATGTGAATCCTGCTCTGAATCAACTAAAGTATTAGCCTACGTTTTAATGGAGACAAGAATATAAAAAATTTTAATGGAGGCAAGATTATCAAAAAAGACAGGGCAAACATAGCTACATGAACCATACCAAAAGTTGATAAACGTTAAGATGAAAAACAATTGCTTCATTCACTTTCCTCTTCTTGTGATTCAGACTCTCCAATCTTACCAGCTTCCCTACATTTAAAACCACCAGTAATCAAACTGTGACGACACAAAACAACAAGATCAAGAAGCTTTCTCCTAACAACATACACTACATTTGTCTCTATTAGCCGCCCCCTCTCATACGCTTCCCTCAGGAAAACAGTATGTCTCTTCCCTTTGGCGGACAAGTGAAAAATACCTGGGTGATCCAAGAACAAATCCCTGATATTAAAATCAATCCCAAACCATTTCCTGAAATGACTGATCTTCTCTACTTCCACCATCTTCTCCACTGTCAGGCTTATAAATTCATGTATAATAGCAACAGCCGTTTCTCCAATCTCTTAATCCCAGCCTTTGTTTAAAATCTTTACTCACCCTCATACCGGACGGAAGCCCATGTTTAAAACCGTAATGTAAATCACTTCTATCAACTTCACAATCCCCCCCTCTAACAATCCATTACTCTTCATTTATCAAGAGCCACAGCGAAATCTATCCCACGCATTTCGTCGAACAATTTCAACACAAGCATTTGTTTCAATACCATCGCAAAGTTCAAATATTTTCGAGTTTCGTGCAATCACCGAGTCCTCAAAATCATCAGGCAGCCCAAGCTCCCTCCAAACCTTAAAAACAGCGCGTAGTGGATATTGATATCAACATAACTAACTTCTCAACAATTAGAGGCAAAGAGGCATTGATAGCTTCAGCTTCTTGGCAGGAAATTTCAAAGGGCTCTTTGGTTAGCTTGACAAAGGGCCGGCACTTAGTTGGGTCAGAGAAGATTTGAAAAATGTGGGGCTGGGAGAGTATATAAGGGCCGATTCATAAATGCCTTTTTTTCTTCTTTTATATACGTTTGATAGGTCACTTTCAGATGCACTAACCCTTTTTTATCACAAGAGTATGCAAATTTTAGAACAATTAGTGTCGGGGGATTCATAGATAGTGAATGCTGCTGCTTTTTTCAATGTGTAAAATTTCATCAAATCATGTTGAAAATCCTCTCATTCAATAGCCGATACATTGTTGACCCATAGAAGTTGGATCAGCATTTAGCACAAGGATAAGAGAAATGGCTTGTTTGCAAAAGGAATGACTTCATGATGAAAATTGGTATTGGTGGGTTCTGCCCAAACAGTTTAATCCCCAGCATCACCAAAGATTTGCAGGTGAAAACAACTTTAGAAGACCAACTCTGAACTTCCACCAAAACTTTGAAAAGCGAATACCTTCACAATTCAATTCTGAACTTCCAGCTGATATGCCCCAAAAGCAATATACACTTGAAATTTTATCAATAGAAATTTTACTTTATTACTAACAACAACATGGAGTGTCAGCTTACTTCTAAAATCTTTTAGATTGAAAAAAGAAAAGAGAATAAACTGTTCTTCATTACAAAAATTACACCAAATAAAAAAAATTCAAAACAATTACCAATAAGTCATAATCTGAATGCTAGTGAAGCAAACAGATAATTAATCTTGTATGCATTTCAAGTAACTTTGCAGTCAGCAACAAAACCCTCTTCTCAGCATCTCAAACGGGCAGGAAATCTGCTCTCCAGGTCAACTAATAAAAGGAAATGAAGAGCATAATTGAAATCAGATATTCTCATCCCCACTCTTTTTCTTCAGCTTAAGTCCTAATTTGAGATCAGTACATTATTTTAAGTAAAGAATACAAATTAAAATAAACAAGAAGCTGAACTAACAAGCTCAAACTTGAAAAAGAAAATTGATAGAAGAAAAATACCTCACACTCAAAACTCCCATGCATTATCACCAAAACCCAGTAATGAAGAATCTACTTGCTCATGGTCGATGATAAATAGAAATTCCAAAATATGGAGCCCATTGACATGAAAGCTACACGAGCTTGAAGAGGGACCACCCTGTTTCCCAGCCATAATTATTGTTAAACAATATTACACTCTAGCAATCTTAACTGATTGCCATTAAGAGATATCAACAAAAATCTATAAGAACCATGACAGAATGCAAAATATAGTCTTGACAATAGTCAACTTGTTGCCAAATACACAATATTAACCAATTAGTATGTATGCAGTTTCACAACTTGACTTAAACTTTGGCGACTTGAAAGTGGAATAAATTTGTGAAAGTTTACATGAATTCTGAAACATATATATGGTCAAGCAAACAAATTTCTTTATTATCATCACTGCTCATGCTAACTGCAAAACCAATGACAGATAAGTGAGATACGGATGCTTCAAAATGAGGTTCCTGTTAAAAAAATATGCATATTAGCAGGTCATGTTCTACACAAGTTTTTCCCTGAATTTACCCAGATTAATTGAGAAAGCAGCAAAATATGGTTCTGTTGTGTACCAAAGGATCTAATGTTTCTGACTCCTGGAGGCACAGTCTTAAATTTCTCAGACAACAGCACTAAAAATAAATTGAAGGAAAAGAAATGACAAGAAGATGTACCAAAAATTTAATACACTGACAGGGATCCAGAACCTAAATCCTGCACAGAAATCAAAGGTTGACATTGAGAATCCAAAAGCTAGAGCACAATATAATTAAACCAGAGCATGATTCCAAGATATCGTTACCATAAAGTAGTGTGGGCAGAGCATCTTTTTTATACTTGTTTGGAAGCTCAGAAACCTTTCCTAGCCATAAATTGTTCCAAGCAAAGACAACAGCAATCACACATGGGCCAAGCACTATTTGGTTTAATAAAACCTGGAAAGATGTAAAGTCATGAGGTATTTGTGGACTAATCTGGTATTTCAACATACCATGATTGTTGTTGAAATACTATATGTGAAATCCAAAGACGTTATACCTTCAGAAATAAATTCTCCACTGTTTGTTTTGGCATACGATAATCAAGAAACTGGTACCATGCATATGAACCAGGGCCGTACAGAAGGAACCCATAAGAAGTCATCCGCAGAGCACGGATCCAGTCATGATCAAGAAGAATGGCCCAGAAGTCATTCTAAGATAGAAATTTTGGTCAAAATTAAACTCAAAACAGTTAAAAGATTGCTCAAACATAAAATAAATGAGTGATAAAACATATTTCCAGGCCCTAAGTGTAGACAAATATGTAAATCAGGAAATACAGAGAAGGCATTGAATCTTCTAGATTGGAGATTCTAGTAAGATTATTCTTAGATGGTTATTAAAGATATAAACCTTCCATTTTCTTGGTGGAGAAGCAGGTAAAATTTGAAATCTCAACAACAATGTTGTTTCTTGTGGTAGTTTTTTTTTTTTTTAATACCTAAAATATTTCAGACACTAGAGACTCTTAGAAGACCATGCATTTCCATTGAAAAAGTTTCAGAAGTGATACTTTTTATCTTGGTCCAAAAAGAATACGAATCTCATTCCATTTTTTTAAAGAAATAGAATTCCTAAAAGTCCATTCCATTCCATACATATTGTCAAACCAAAACAGAGAGGCATTCCAGTTCATTCGAACTGAACATACTCTAATTTATAAAAAAAAACCTTCACCCTGCCCGTGCATCTTACAAGACAAGCAGCGCACCTCGCCAAACCTAATTGCAGCAATCAGTATCTTCCATTAAAAAAAAAAAAAATCACAACCATTTGCCCACCAATCCTTGAATAAGCAACCTCAGTTTTCTAAATTTTGACACCCAACCCTCTCCTCAATAGAACCACTCCCCACTTTCCAACCTTCCAGATGACATTTTTAAGTCTTCTCTGATTGCACCCTACAGAAAATCAAGCTCCAACTTTACCAACCTCCCAGCAAACCAACTGAAATTTCTTAAGCCTTTTTATTCACACATTCCAATTTCCATGCATGTTCATAACAGAATCTTTCACCATACGACTCATCCTATCATTTGATAAAAATAAAGACAATATAATATAAATAAAAACTTACAGAAAGTGAAGAAGAAAAAAATTAAGCCCAACCTTCTCGGAATGTTGTTTCAAAGCCTTGTTTTTGTTCCACCGGTCAATGACTTGAGCGATGGTGTCACCAGCAAAAGCGAGTGAGCCGGCGGTTACCGCCTGCTTTAAGGGAAACCGATAACCGGATTGTCCGGCTGCCTCCACTGAATCAGAGGACTTAGAATTTCTACTTGAAGAATTACAAGGTTTCGTTTTTCTTCGTAAGAAGGTCCAACCCAAGATCCCGCCGCTACCACCACCCAGCGCTTCCATTTTCTCCTCAAAGTTGTAATCAGATATTTTTTTTACCCTCGCTTTATAGCCGTTGATCTGTAGCCATCACTGCGGCCAAGAACTTTGGACGCATACCGTACAGTTTGGCCAGCAAGGAGAATTCCACTATAACAAAACGCTGCGTTTTGCTGATTCGATTTTATAATTTAAAAAATAAATTGACTAACGAGTCCAGACGACTGAGCCAGTCCAGCAGTCCAACTTGCGTTAGTGGGGCTCCAAATCTAGTGCAGAAAAGAAATTATCTCAATGAAGTGTTTTATTCAAGTCAATTTTGGTTTGAAGTAAAAATAATTCTTTTTTATTTTTTTATACATATATATATATAATATCTATATTTTTACAGAAATATTAATAATTTAATGATTTAGGTAATTTCCAAGGCATAATAAAAACACATAAGTCAGAACATATTATAGAAAAATAATAATACAAATTCATAGCTCAAGGAACCAAAGGAAATATTTGTTCCAACGTGCACAATAATTTTACTTCATCAATACCAATACAAGAGGGAAGAAAATATGAAAAAGAAAAGGGCAAAAGACTTGTTCACACCCAATGTTTAGTCTAGTACCATTCTAACCCATTGAGTTTAAAAAATTTAAATATTTATTTATCAATTACTATGGTTAGAAAAATTTGTTAGTCTCAAAGGTATAAATATTATTTAATTAATAATATTAAAAACTAAAATTTTATTTTATTTTCTCATATTAATTTTAAAAATTAATAATTTATTCAAAACTTAGTTTTAAAAATTTATATTTTTTCCTTTAGGATTTTGTTTTTTTTTTCTTTTTTAGGTGATTACTCTTCGAATGACAACTTATCTTTTTTGTTGTGGATGACAAAGGCTGAAGACAAAGGGTAGATGAAGGCCAAAGATGAAGGGCGGACGAAGGCTGAAGGCTTTACAATAGCAAAGTCACTTGAAGATGAAGAGTGCATGACCAAGAGTAGGATTGGGCAATCTTCAAATGCCCTTCATTTTTTAACTACAAAGAGGAGCGAGGGATCTTTGGATGATGTTTCATCCTCACCCTTCATCATCCACCCTTCGTCTTTGGCCTTCATCATCTATAACAAAGAATATTGACTATCAACTAAAGAAAGGTCATCAGAGACGGAAGAAAAAAATATGAAACTGTAAGAGAAAAAAAATATGTTTTCAAAATTAAATTGAAAAAAATTATTAATTTTTAAAAATAATATAAGAAAATAAGATAAAATTTTATATTTTTAATATTATTAATTAAATAAAAATTATACCTTTAAAATTAATAAGTTTTTTTAATAAAAATAATTAATAGATATATATTTAAATTTTTTAAATTTATTGGATAGGAGTTGGACCTCGGACAAAAACTTGGGTGGGAATATGTCTTTTAGCCCAAATAAAAAAGGCAAAAGAAATCGCCTGGGCTCACGCTATATTTGTAGGACCCACAAAGATCTAAAATACCACAAGTGGAGATCTAGGGTACTCTAGAGATTAGTACATTCTACAACCACGCGCCACCAATTATCCACACTTCACGCGCCTTATACATTTCTAAATTACCCTCCTAGTTTTTCAAATTACATAATACCCCCACCTCCTGTATGAAAAAACTGTGTATACAATTTGTTCGCACAATATATCCAATATTTAATAATTTAATTAAACGAGGGAAATAATAATCAAAGTTTGCTAAATTTGAAGAAGTTGCAGGGTTCAAAGTTTTGAGCTTTTCAAGTACATGCCAATTAGGGATTTTGACAGGTATTGTATTGTGCCGTTTGCCTGCAGATAAAATAAAAATACGTAGGGATGGAAATCCTGTAATGGTATTAATTAGTCGCAGGGTTGTGTGGGAATGGAAGTACTAGTACGTATACGAAGAAAGCGCTTTCAAAGACTCTCCTTTCTTTCTTTTTATTTTTATTTTTTAATTTTGGTTATTTATCTCTCTCTCTCCTCCTACTGCTGCTTTCAGTTTCCTCCTAAGGGCAAAATCCCAAAAATAGAAAAAGTCATTTCTGATCATCAAGCTTCAGCTGATTTTCACTGTGCTTGAGTGTCTCTTGTAAGAAGTTTAGCTTGGTTAGGTGGCGAGATCTGGTGGTGAGCTTGGGTTTTGCTTGATTCTTGGAGCTAGGGTTTAGTTTGGGGTGTTGTGTGTAAAATGTGGTAATTTGAGAAGAGGATTGGGGTTTGGGTGGGAAGATCTGAGGGTTATGAATCAGTGGAGTTTGGAAGTAGTTTTGAGGATTTTCTGGGTATTCGGGGGGGTGGGGGGGTGGGTTTTCATGAGTGTGGTTAAATAGAGAAAGGCAAGTGGTGATTCAAAATTTGTCTTCTTTTGGAGGTGTTGGCTTTTGGTTGCTCAAGGACTTGGTTTTGTTTGGTTTCTAAGAATGAGACTCTCTTCGTCGGGGTTTAATCAGCAGACTCAGGAAGGTTAGATCTTCATTCACTAGCTTCAAGTTTTATATTTCTGACTATTTGTTTGAATGTCGACTTTATTGTTTGTGCCGGTCAAGACTGAAGTCTTTCTTCATGTGTGTACACATATGCTAGCTTTTTCTCTACCGTCTAACGTTCCAATATCCCATGAATGTGCGTAGTTGTTTGTTTCTTGATTAAAAGCAAAGACAAGTATCTGATATTTGCTTGTGTCTGTGGGTTGAATGCGATGTTCAATGATCTTGCGTGTGTGCATGTTGTGCTAGGTGGAAAAGGTTTAGTTTTAGGGTCCTAAGCACAAGATATGAGACTTGGATCCCACCTCGGAAAGTATGAGTTTCTAGCATGGGTTTATACGGCTTTGAACTATCCAATCTCAATAGTTAGCTTTTGTGGTTCTCCTTAGATTCATATCCTGTAGCTAAAATTGAGTTGGTGTGATGAAGTGTGTATACGAATTTATGTGTTCTATGTACGGGGAACTTGAATCATTGTCCAGATCTTCTAACCTTTCTTGAAAAAAATTGTCTAAACTTTTTTATGACAGTTTCTACTATTTGAACTAATATGAGCATGGGAATTTTTTGCAGGGGAGAAGAAATGTTTAAATTCCGAGCTTTGGCATGCATGTGCTGGCCCTCTTGTATCTTTGCCTCCTGTGGGAAGCCGTGTTGTGTACTTTCCCCAGGGTCACAGTGAACAGGTTATTGTGAGCATAACAATGTGTCTTATCTCTTTCATTTGTCATTTGCTTGCCAGGAACAGTTTGCCTCTTCTAGATTATGCCTGAGCAGAACATGTGTTAGGTCTAGAGATAGAAAGTTTGATGATTTGTAATTTAAGGATGTAATCCTTTGGGGCCAGTGTTCATCATTTACTCCTTTCAAAGAAATGAATAAGCTATTAAGATGATTCTTACAATTGCAGCCTTGTCTGACTCTTTGGGCTCCTTCTACGCATGTTTAAGAGATGTTTGTTTACTGGTAGTTGTCTATGCAAATAATAAGAGTTTCTCCAAATGGAAAATTTGTTGAATCTTAGAGTATAATGAATTCTTAGTGTTTTCTTAGATACCTGTTATCATAAACTGGATGCCTATGGTTGTCTTGCCTGAAAATTGCTTGCTTCTTGGACTTTTATATTCTTTATATTTTAGGTGGAACCAAGATTGAAGTTCTTTCAGTACCTGTCATAACCATAGTTGTAGTATGAAACAGTTGAACCAAAGTATTACTGCTTGTAACTGAAGCTTCTTGTGTCTTAGTGTTTCTTTGTGGTCCTCTGTAGTATATTATTTCTGTTTTCCTGAATTCTGTTTTTTTTAACGGTTTTTTAATTGCCTATTTAGGTTGCTGCTTCGACAAACAAAGAGGTAGATGCTCATATTCCTAATTACCCTAGCTTACCCCCACAGCTCGTCTGTCAACTTCACAATGTCACTATGCATGTAAGTGATGGCCTTTTGAGATTACATTTTCTTCAAAATATTTATGGGCTACACCTTAGAACTTTTATTGTGCATGTATAGGCAGATGTGGAGACAGATGAAGTATATGCACAGATGACCTTGCAACCACTGAGTCCGGTTAGTTTGCTCCTTTTGGATATAAGTTTTCAAGTTTTATAATTATTTCCTCGTGTTGACACAAAATTTTGTTGTAGCAAGAGCAAAAAGATGTATACCTACTTCCTGCAGAGTTGGGTACTCCCAGCAAACAGCCAACAAACTATTTTTGCAAGACATTGACGGCAAGTGACACTAGCACACATGGGGGATTCTCTGTCCCTCGTCGAGCGGCTGAAAAAGTTTTTCCTCCTCTTGTAGGTGACATTTGATAATTTACCAGATTTTTATGCTGATGATGTCTTGTGCTTGCGAATCTAACTTGCTTTGTTGAACACCTTATTTAATTTTTATTTCAGGATTTTTCACAAACTCCTCCGGCTCAAGAACTAATTGCAAGGGATCTTCATGATAATGAATGGAAATTCAGGCATATATTTCGAGGTGATCTTCTGTCATATATATTTGTATGGTGATTATGAGAGAGTCATAAATTCCTGCCTAGCTACTTTGCAAAGGCTGCAATGAATTCGTGAGGAATAATGCAAGTATCAATTAGTTTTCCCTTATATGTATGCAGGTCAGCCCAAGAGGCATCTTCTTACAACAGGATGGAGTGTTTTTGTTAGTGCAAAAAGACTTGTTGCTGGTGATTCTGTCTTATTTATCTGGTTAGAGAATTTCTTATGAGATTTTAGATTAGCTTTATTTATTTAATCCTTTAATTTGTGCTGAATATCTCCATGGGTTTGTTAGTTGGCAAGGTAAGCAAATGATCCACAGTATGATACATGTGGCATTATAATGTGAGCTTCAGACAATGTAATGAAATGATTGAAAATTTTTAATATATGTTGCAGATGATTGGAAAAAAATTTTTGTAGCAGTTTAGTTGAGAAATATCTTGGTATGTTGCATGATATGCCTAATTTTATACCAAAGGATCTTTTTCTGCTGACATGTCAAGCATCTACATTCGTTCATATGTATTTTATATGTGAATGGTGCCATTTTATTCTGTTTGCTACATGCTGAAGTTGGCATTGAAGAAGTTTTATGGCAGATTTCTCATCATTTGTGTTTTTTGGTTCTTCAATATGGCATCTTTAATTAGGAATGAAAAAAATCAATTGCTTCTGGGTATCCGACGAGCAAATCGTCCCCAGACTGTCATGCCTTCATCGGTTCTTTCAAGTGATAGTATGCACATTGGTCTTCTTGCTGCTGCAGCACATGCTGCTGCCACAAATAGCCGGTTCACTATATTTTATAATCCAAGGTGAATTATCTGCTGAATTTTGACTGATTGACAATATTTAATGCAAATCTTAATTTTTCCATTTACTTTGATTGCAGGGCAAGTCCTTCAGAATTTGTAATTCCCCTGGCCAAGTATGTTAAAGCAGTCTATCATACTCGGGTTTCTGTGGGCATGCGATTTAGGATGCTGTTTGAGACTGAAGAGTCCAGTGTTCGTCGGTAGGTCTTACTTCTAGCTATATACACGTTTTGTGGTTCAAAAGAAAAAAGAAAAAAGTAATAGAAGAGAATTAATTCAAGATTTCAAGCATTATGCATTGTTGAGCTTAGATTAATTTTCTTTTTTCTTTTTCTCTGATTCTTTTCTCGCTGGCTTGTTGTACTTGTTTACATGGTTGTATTGTGGTGGTCAGTATGTTCTTTATCTATACTGCTATAAATTGAAGTTGCAGACGCTTTCATTTGTTTTAGAGTACAAATAATGTTTTTGAGCCTTGACCTATTAGCTTAGCTTTTGGATTGAGGGTGTCTTAACCATCTGAATTAGTAATTCACGTCAAAGCTTTATGTTGTGAAAAGAAGTGACATTCATTATCTCTACTTGTTGGTAAAAATTGTATATCCAGATGTAAGTTAGCACTGATAGAGTTTCCCATTATACCTATGCATGATTCTCTGGTAGCTAAAATGGTAGAGAAATGTTTGTGGGATTTTGGACTAGTAATAGTGTAAGAAAAGTTTAAAAGTTGCTGCTATTTAGCAAATAGATCCGGGATTACTTGTCTTAAAAATTTTGTGATTTGAAAACTACCATTAATGGAATTAAGGTCAAGTTACCTCCACCATCTATGCTTGGATACGTGATAAGCTAAAGTCAAGTTACCTCCGCTGTTTATGCTTGGATATGTAATAACTTAAGGCCAAGTTACTTGCTTTAGTGGTTGATACAACCTAATGGAATTCTTCTCATAGGTCAGCTTTGTATTTTTTTTTTAAATTGAGAGGATGGTTGTTATTCCACTTGTAATTAGTTATGAAATTAAAACTGATTTATGGAAAAATAAAATCGAACTGCAGTCCTGAAGTGTGTTGTAAGTGTTTCACCTACACGTTTTTTGATATAAATAATCTCTGGGATATGTTGGGTGAAGATTTTGTGTCATTTGACCTGGTATTGCTTTGCTTGGCACCCTCTTCGCCTCTTGTCTTTAGTTTCTTCTTTACCTTCATGTTTATCCCTTAATGACTATAGATTCTTAGTCATTTCTCTCTTCATTGTATGCCCACAATTTAACTTTTTTATACAGCAACTTTTTGCCTTTCCCTTTTGCACTTTTATTATTTTTTCTTATTTATTTAATTTCTTTCTATATGTCCATACATAAATACATGTAAATGCAACTGGTGGATAATTTTGCTCATTGGTGTATATTTATGTGCAGATACATGGGTACAATTACTGGCATTAGTGATCTAGACCCTGTTCGCTGGCCAAATTCACATTGGCGCTCTGTTAAGGTGTGTTATGAGATTTAAACTGTATATATTCAATTTTGAAGTAGCACTGTCTTATATTTTATTGTGATTTTCTTAAATTCTAGATCTGTTTTTATTAAGTATTGCATTTCATTTTCCTTTTCTACAGGTTGGGTGGGATGAATCCACTGCTGGGGACAGGCAGCCGAGAGTGTCTTTGTGGGAGATTGAACCATTAACAACATTCCCTATGTATCCATCACCCTTCCCTTTTAGACTAAAGCGCCCATGGCCATCTGTTTTACCTTCCTTCCACGGTATACTTGGATTGTTTACGGTTTGCATAATATCACCTTAATTGAAACTGAAATTCACCTCTTGATAAATTTTTCATTGAAAGCTGTTTAATTTGTTTTATTAAGGTCTCAAAGATGGGGATATGAGCATGAATTCTCCGTTAATGTGGCTTCCGGGAGGATATGGAGATCAAGGGATCCAATCTTTGAACTTTCAGGGATTTGGTGTTTCACCATGGATGCAGCCAAGGCTTGAAGCTTCAATGCCAGGTCTGCAACCTGATGTGTACCAAACAATGGCGGCTGCTGCTGCGCTTCAAGAAATGAGAACAGGGGATTCTTCCAAATTAGCATCACAGTCTCTTCTGCAGTTCCAGCAATCTCAAAGCATATCCAATGGGGCTGCTTCTAATATTCCAAGGCAGATGTTACAGCCATCCCATTCTCAAAATGCCTTTCTCCAGAATTTTCAGGAAAATCAGGTGTCTGCTCAGGCTCAGCTTCTGCAACAGCACTTGCAGCGTCAGCTGTCCTATAATGATCAACGACAACAGCAGCAGCAAGTTCAACAATCCCAGCAACTACATCAATTATCAGTTCAGCAGCAGATTCCAAATGTCATCTCTGCACTACCACACCTTGCATCAGCCAGTCAGTCCCAGCCTCCAACTTTGCAGGACATTCCTCCACAGTGCCAGCAGCCAAACTTTTCTGATTCTCTTAGGAACCCAATAGCTACAACTGATGTTTCCAGTATGCACAATATCTTAGGTTCATTATCACAGGATGGAGCATCCCACTTACTTAATTCGAATGCATCAGTCCCTGTTATCTCTTCTCCCATGCTTAGCAAGCAAGTCGCAGTTGATTCTCGTCTTGCTTCTGGAGTTACTCATTGCATACTGCCTCAAGTGGAACAGTTGGGAACACAACAGTCAAATGTTTCAGAACTTACTAATTTGTTGCCTCCATTTCCTGGTAGAGAATACAGTTCTTATTATGGTTCTGGCGATCCACAAAACAATCTATTATTTGGGGTGTCCATTGATTCCTCATCTCTTATGGCACAGCATGGGCTGCCAAACCTGAAAAACATTGGCACTGAAAGTGAATCATTGTCTCTTCCATTTGCTACTTCGAATTTTACTAGTGCTGTGGGAACTGATTTTCCACTGAATTCGGATATGACAACCTCAAGTTGTGTAGATGAATCAGGTTTCTTGCAGTCTTCTGAGAATGTGGATCAAGTGAATCCACCACCTAGAACCTTTGTGAAGGTAAAATAGTCACTATCTTTGAAAGCATGCTAAGCTGTTTGGGGATTGCTCTGTTTCAACACTGACATGCATAGTCTACTAGCTAAAACCATTTCTCTGGCAAAACCTGATATGTTATGCTTGTGATCTCCTGTTCTTTCGGGCCTTCTATGCATTACATATTTCAGAAATTTTGATTAGTCTGCTCTCAACCCACTGAATAGATTCTGTTTGAATGTAAATGTGGTCCCTTTAACAATGCTAGTTTCCTGGAGGATGCCTCTTTGAACAGTCATAGCATGCCAATTTTGCCTTGTTTTGCATGTTTTTCTGCCAAGAAGATGCCTATGTTTAACTTCAATTTGCTTCCGAACAATGAGTTCATCAGCTCTAACTTCATTGGTTTGGTCTTTCATCATTTAATTGCTGATCAAATAATGTAAATTGACAGGTTCATAAATTGGGGACCTTTGGACGGTCACTGGACATTTCCAAGTTTAGCAGCTATGATGAGCTGCGCGGTGAACTGGCTCGTATGTTTGCCCTTGAAGGCCAACTAGAGGACCCCCAGAGATCAGGCTGGCAGCTTGTATTTGTTGACCGGGAGAATGATGTTCTTCTCCTTGGTGATGATCCTTGGCAGTAAGTATAACGAGTCTTGCTCTGCTTTATTGCTGTCTCTTTTAAAGTTGTGTACAAGTGTCTTTTGCTGCCTAGTAGCATCACTAAATTCCAGTTTGTAGTTCAAACTGAATCATGTAATCTGTTTCTCCATTGACCTCTCATCAGGGAGTTTGTAAACAATGTGTGGCACATCAAGATACTATCTCCTCTGGAAGTGCAACAAATGGGAAAAGGTGTTAGTTCTGTGACCAGTGTCCCAGGCCAAAGGCTTACCAGTAATAACTGCAACAACTACATGAGCAGACAGGAACTGAGAAGTTGTAGCAATGGAGTTGCATCCATGGGGTCTCTTGATTACTGAAGCCAAAATGTAGTAAGGTAAATGGAAAAGAAAATTGACTTAAGCTAAGTGTTTTAAGTAATGTAGTGTATGTTGTGCAATGTGGATTGTTAGCATTATAACATTGCTGGTAAAAGCTTGTTTTGTGGTATGCGCAAATGCAATATCAGTGTAAATTATTGTAGAAGAGTTGTTACTTAGAAGACAGATTTATTAATTTAGGACAATGAATGGTAGGTGTTTGTTTGGCATCTTGAATTGTAATTGCTTTTGAATATTAAGACGATGTCTTTTCCATGAAAAAAAAATAAGTTTTTTTAATGGGGTATGGGATGTCGGTGTTTAAACTATCATAACAAACAAAATATTGAATAAATAAATGGGGTTAGGTAGACTGAACCGCAGATTCTGGTGTAGCTACTTCATCATTTTTATTATATTAATAATATATTCTGATTATAGCTAGTAAATATCTAAATAAATATACTGTTTATAGGTCAACTCCACATGTTCCCTCCAGGGCCTCTTTCTAGAATCTTAAAACCTACCAGTCTAGGCAGTCTTTTTAATCCACCCATTGATCTTTGTCGTAATGTTGAGGTTAAGGGGTCATTTTCCATTCATGTTTTAACTTATTTTGAAAAACACATTTATAATAATGTTTTAAAAATTTATCTATATATTATTTTTTGTTAGAATTTTTTGTTAAAGGGAATGATAAAATTATTATTTTATTATTAAATTTTAAAAATTACATCGTTTTTTTAGTTTTTTTTAGTTTAGTTTGAAAAATTAAGAATTTTTTTTATGATGAAATTTTAAAAAATTATATTTTTTTCTCCCCTTTTGAGGTTTCGATTTTTTAGGTAAATCACTTCTTCTCTGGCAGCTGGTAGCCTTTGATCGTTTCTCTTATTTCTTTCAGTCTTATCATCGTAAGAGAAGATATGTATTTGTTTGGATGAAGACAAAAAAAATGAATAGAGAAGATGATTCTCATTTTTTATTATTCCAAATGAATCAATGAAGATAATAAATCATTTTTGTTGAATTGACAATGAGATCGAAATCGTTGAGTGAAGAAGATGGTTTCTTGTTTTCGTTGATTTGTCTTTGTCTAAATGAATATTTGTCTTCTCTAACGAGGATGAGAGTAGAAGAAGAGAGAGAGGAGAGAGATGACTAGAGGTTGTCGATTGCTAGAGAAGGAGAGATTTATTTGAAAAATTGAAACCCGAGGGGGGCGGGGGGAATACAACTTTTCAAAGTTTAATCATGAGAAGAAATTGTTAGTTTTCTAAATTAGAGAGAAAATGATAAAAATTTTTAGGGTTTTAAGATTTAGTGATAATATAACAATTTTATCTTTATTTTTAATAAAAAATTTTAATAGAAATTAACCCATAAATAAGTGTTTGAGTTTTTCAAATGTCGTATATGTGTTTTTGAGAATCGACTAAAATTTAGGAAAAAAATAGTCCTTTCACCTAATGTAGAGAATCTTTCTGAATAATTTATTATTTTAAGTTTATTAAATTATTTTTTTACAGTTATTTTTAATAAATTCAATCAAGATTAATATCATTCACTATATTGGGTGCATTTACTTAGGCTAATGTTTTATTACAAAAAGATAAATCATTATCATAATGATAAATTATTTAAAAGATTATTGAATATAAAATATTATTATATTTGATAAAATTTGATAAATATAAATAATTATTATATTTAATTTGATGTAATAAAATATTACTAAAATGTCATTTTACTTGAATATATTTAAATATAATTATTTAAAAATATTATTTATATTACTTGTTTTATTAATAAAGATAGAGTATTTTTATCTAAAAAATTAATAAATAAAAATATAATAAAATCAAAGATTATTTAATATTAAGACAGGGTTTTATATTATCTGTTATATAATATTATTGATAGTAAAAAATTATTAAAATTTTATATTAATTATAAATAAACTAAATTAATATAAATAATAAAAAATGAATTTATAGGGTAATATTCTTTATCTTTCACCAAAGTCCCGGTAACTTATACTGTGATGGAATCTTATCACCAACTCTTCTATTACTGTATAGGGCCCGCATGTGTGATTACCTAAAGGAGACTTTTGATGGGAAGACCGGGAAATTCCCTAAAAAATTTTCGAAGGATCCAAAGTTTTGGAGAGCTAACTTTGACAGGAATTTTAAGGTTTTCTGAAAGTAAGAGAATCTGAGGGCTTCATATTTTCTAGGGTGAAGAACAAGTTTAAAAATGGGTTCAAGAGCATCTTTATAAGCAATTTGAGACTGAACAAAAATTAGAGCTTACTGTTTATATCAAGTCAATGACACGTTTGATCCAATAACAAATCATGAGAATGCCGTTTTCACAATGAAGTCTACAACATTAAATTATTTCAGAGCATTTGTAAGGTCCCTGTAAATACAGAGGACGAAATTTCAAATAACAGAGAAAATGGTTTTAACTTTAACCATGTCGATATTGATGTACAGATACAAATCAAACTTGGCTTACGTTACAGAGAAACAGTGGTAAAATAGACCCAATAACAGTCAGTAAATCATACTGGAGTGGTGATGGATGATTTTCTTTCCAACGAAATCGGATTATCTCTTCAGGGCTAAAATTAATCACATCGATGAGGTTCGAGTTTAGTCAGTTAAAACTCCTGTTTTGCCACCAAGTCAAGGTAAGGTTACCTTTGCAAGGAAACAGCAAAGCTTGATTCTCCTAGTCTAATCGCCATGATGGTCCACATTGACAACTTGGTTTTTTTTGTTTTTTTTTGGACCACAAATTCCATTTCCTTGTTCTTGCCATGATCTTGGCTGTGGTACCATTTACTCATAAATCTCCATCAATTATTATTTTCAAGATTATTCCCCTAGGAATATCCCTAGATCAATGACTGGGTATGTCAGCAAAAGGATAAATAAGATATTGAAATCAGTCTAGAACATTTGTCGATTCCTAATAAACAGAACGGGCTATTCTTAACTGGGAAGAAAACAGAGTATTTAATTCTCATCCAATTAATTTCCTAATGCCATGTCAACATCCCAGGAACTGTCAAAGGTAGAGGACCAGAACACATTACTCCAGTTGAACAAAAAATTTGTTCTGCCTTAAATTAGCATGTGTTCCACCAATCATATGACTATCTATTCAACAAATTTTTGCAGTCAATTAATTTGAAAACTCTGTTATTTTGTCAGGATTAGGTGATAAGAGTGACATTACTAGAATGGTATGGCCGTCACGCCATCATCACCTGCCTTTCTTCAATGGGAAGAACAGATTAATTTGTTGGATGGACCGTTGTTGGATGGACCGTTAGGTGAAATTAATATAAAAAAAAATATTGCATGCATTCCATAAATATCTGTGTCTGGCGATGAATTTTTTTCAAACGACCAATTGATTTCATTGTGGTAATCTTAGAGTAAAATTAGGGTTGTTCAGTGAGTGTGTGAAATGGGGTCTGCAGAGTATCAGCCGTTGTTGATGGGGCTGGACTCGCACGCCAGGATACCCGACTTGTCGTCTGAGGCGATCGAGGAGTTTTTGGCACAGAGACCGGCGGCGGTGCGGTGGTGGCCCCGTCTTTTTGGGTGGGAGTCACGGCTGCTTTGGCTGCTCTCTGGGTCATCTATTGTTGTTTCTGTGTTTAACTACATGCTTAGTTTTGGCACTTTAATGTTTACTGGACATTTGGGCGCTTTAGAGCTCGCCGGGGCCTCCATTGCTAGTGTAGGAATTCAAGGCCTCGCGTATGGAATTATGGTACTTTTCTTTTGGTCTTTTCTAGCTGCCTTACACACACCACTAATAGAAAGAAACCAACTATGAGTTTCATCAATGGTTTTTTTTGAAGCTTTCCCAAATTAGATTTTTCTTTTATATACAGCCAAGAAATTAATTTCTGCAGAATAAACACAAACATTTGATTACCATATGGAGAACAAGAAGCACCTGTCTTTTACTTTGTCGTCATCTGCCATGTTTCTGTTTTTTCTTCACAATAACTTTTAGATGGGTCCTTGTTATGGATGTTTAAAACTTGTTTTACATGAACAGTTAGGCATGGCCAGTGCAGTCCAAACCGTATGTGGGCAAGCTTATGGAGCCAAGAAATATTCCGAAATGGGCATCATTTGCCAAAGAGCAATTGTGCTGCATGTGGGGGCTGCGGTACTCCTCACATTTTTGTATTGGTTCTCAGGGCCGGCCCTCAAAGCAATGGGCCAATCAGAAAGCATAGCCGAGCAGGGCCAAATTTTCGCCCGCGGTCTGATCCCTCAGCTTTATGCATTTGCACTGAGCTGCCCTATGCAACGTTTCCTTCAAGCACAGAACATAGTGAACCCTCTGGCATATATGTCTGTTGGGGTCTTTTTGGTGCACATGCTGTTAACATGGATTGTTGTTTATGTGTTGGACTATGGCCTAATTGGTGCAGCCCTCACACTGAGCTTCTCTTGGTGGCTGCTTTCTTTTATAAATGGACTTTACATTGTTCTCAGTCCATCTTGCAAAGAAACCTGGACTGGCTTGTCCATCAAAGCTTTTAGAGGAATTTGGCCTTATTTCAAGCTTACTGTTGCTTCTGCTGTGATGCTTTGGTTTGTCAATAACCTTTCTTGTCTCTCACTCTTCCTAGTTTCGGTATTATTTTACCTACATTGGCATATCATACCTTTTTCTTTTTCATTTTCAGTTTGGAGATTTGGTACAGTCAAGGACTGGTGCTTATATCTGGACTTCTCTCAAATCCTACAATCGCACTGGACTCTATTTCCATATGGTGAGTAATTATTTTCCAAATACACTCTTTCCACATTTAAGTGTATAGAAACATTTTATACTTACGTATGGCTATGATGTTCTATATTCTCAGTATGAATTACCTGAACTGGGACTTGCAATTTATGCTAGGCCTAGCCAACGGATGCAGGTTAGGGAAACTTTTAAGATTGAGACATTCCAGTGTTTGGCACCAAATTTTTTATTTCCTTGATTTCAAACTGACTGCAGCATTCGCATAAGCAATGAACTTGGGGCAGGACATGCAAGAGTAGCAAAATTTTCAGTAGTAGTAGTAAACGTGACCAGCGTCTTCATCAGTATAGTTTTCAGTGCGATAGTTTTAATATTCCGGGTTGGATTGAGTAAGCTCTTCACATCTGATTCCGAGGTTATAGAAGCAGTTTCGAATTTGACGCCACTGCTTGCCATATCAGTTTTCCTGAATGGAATTCAGCCTATACTTTCAGGTTAGTTAACAATGATAATGCAGTCCCTCAAAATGGGATTGCCGCCCTTGTTTTTTAAGTAACGATTTTCCCTCTTTTCGGACTTCAGGTGTGGCCATTGGAAGCGGGTGGCAATCTGTAGTTGCTTATGTTAACGTAGCTACTTACTATTTTATCGGTCTCCCAATTGGATGTGTCCTTGGCTTCAAAACTTCTTTAGGAGTAGCAGTAAGTTGAAGATCTTTCATTACTTCCGTAATGTAATTTACTATACATGTTTAACAAAATGGGCTGCAATGGCATGCACATTTTTCAGGGTATATGGTGGGGATTGATCATTGGAGTTCTGTTTCAAACATTAACTCTAATTATTATCACAGCCAGAACAAATTGGGATGCAGAGGTAAGCTAGCTACAGGTTCTCATAAATTATGTGACCTATTATATATGTGTTGAAGTTGAGCAATTTCTCCATGCTGATGACGTTTCTGTAGGTTGTAAAAGCTGCTGAGCGTGTGCAGAAGTCGGCAAACGACGAAACCCTGGACTCGGTGACCAACTGAAGCCATTATTCTAAGCTGTGATACCCATGTTTCTGCAGATGTGACAGTGAGGTCAGTCGTGAAAATTAAGTAATGAAAGAAGAGTATATTATTTTTGACTAAATTCTACAGAAAGTAAGTCTTTACAAGGTAGAAAATTATGTATGTCAGTTGGCTGTGCATCAAAACTTGGAACGATAAACGCACAGGCCAAAACTGACTCATTTCCCATAGAATCAACGACAAAATAATTAGAGTCAAGAAGACACAATGGGCTATGATGACTTCATTTACATGAAGACTGCAACTGATATTTTACGTAAAAATAAAAGAAAATTTTATGTTAATCCAAATTTCCTGCAACTTCACTGGCTTCTTTCTGTTCATTTGCAGTCCTAGTCCAACATGAAAATGAGATAGCTTCTGAAAATTTCTGAATTTATTTATAATATTTTATAATGATAAAATTTGAAATAAAAATAAAATTATAAAAATAAAGAATTATTATTTATGAATTTAAATAGCTTTTGCAAGAAAATTGATATAAGAAAATGAGATTAAAAATATAATAAAAGAATTGAGATTGAAAAGTTTGTAAATAAAATTTAAAATGAAAAAAATTTAGATTGATTTATATTGAAAAAATAAAATAAAAAATAAAAAACTAAAACAACAATGTAGTAGCTGGCTTCTGCGTGTGGCAGAAGTAAGTGAAGCTTCCGCCATTTTATTTTTTTAATTTTTAGATAGTATTAAGTCGAATCGAGACAACTCATGAACTTTGGGCCAAGCCTCTCTTTGACCTAGCCCAAATAACATGTTTATCTATGATAGTAGTGATGATTGTTTGATTGGCTTTTTTAAAATTTAAGCAAATCAAAATACAGTTTTAAGAGCGATACCTTTTGACTCCAAAACACCAATAAACTTAACAAATAGTACAACATGAATAAATCACATCACAAAAACTAATAAGATAAAAAAAGTGAAAAAAATATGTAATTATATTTTGCAGCAATTGCTTTTTTGAAAAAACAAAATTTACATGGCCACTGACCGATATGGTAGATAATTAAGAAACCCCGTCTAAACCTTTTTACCAGTAGCTCTGCTATAATCAGATTGAATAACTAATTTTAATGTCATTTCTATTCTTGTTTCCCTAGATCAAATTAAATAACTTACTCCATTCTTCCCTCACATTTTCATGAACATCTATGCAATAAGATATGCAAACCTTCGATTAATGGAAGTCAATCAAACAAGAGAACTGAAGCTTTCAACAGGGTTAGTTTCTTCAAGCATGGTGGCTGCCTGGAAGCAGTCTGCTGCATCAGCTATTCGTCCATCATCCCTATGAATGACCCCCAAGTAGAACCAAGCCATTGCATTGGTAGGTTCTATCCTTAACGCATCTGAGAGTAAGCTTCTTGACACAGGCAGTGCCTTTGAGCCATTCTTGGACAAAATATCACCAAGCAGTATTTTGCTAGGCACAAAAGATTGATCCAAGAAAATAGCATTAATATAACCAGATAGAGCTTCATCCATATTCCCACATCCTTGATGCAGAACACCTGGCGGAATTACATAAGAAAACGACAATTTTTCAACTGAATATCTATGCAACTTTAGGTCATTAATACAACTAGGTAGAGCTTCAAGCATATTCTCTCATCACTTTGAGATGTTATTTTTTCAACATAAAAAGGTGTTCACATAAATGATATGCTGGTAATTCCTGAATGAGAGAGAAATCCAATGGAACAATTCAAACAAAGCTGTTTAACATTCCAAAGTAGATGGCTCTTAAAAGAGTAAAATTTTACATACGCTTCACAAACCTAGAAGGGTTAGCCCTAGCTTCAGTTCTTACCTTCTGTGTGCAGCATTTCTGCTGAGTACCGCTTCAGCTCTTTTGCTTTTCCCATACATAGCTCAACATCCTTCCAATGTAAAAGCTTCGAGTACAAATTCGCAAGGCCATACCAAACTTCAAACTCATTGACTTTATCATTGTCAAGCTATCATAAATAACAAAAGTTGAAATATGAATTTTGGAATCGGGCACCTCACAAGTATTCAATATATATTTTATTCCATTTATGTAGAAAAAAAGTATCAACTCATAATTAAAGTGAAAACCAATAGAAAAACTTTATAATATAAAAAAGAAAAGATTGGGAAATGCAACTACTACTAGAAAGCAAGAACAACTCATTTAATATTGCTCTCAGAGCAATGCATCCTACAAAACTGTAGAAGCTTTATGTTAATGAAATGAATTGTATTGCATTTGCTTGATGACATGTGATGATGATCAGAATTTTCAAACATTTTCTGCCTTTAAGATAAAGAAAAGCATGTAAAGCAATTAAAAATCTAACCTGTAAAACAGTGGAGTAAGGACCAAAAGATTTCTTTTGGGCCTGAAGCAATGCTAGGAGATAGCGGTATGTTTCAATAGCATCCATGGGGAGTGACTGGGCTATCTTCAGCTTTGCTTTCAACCTAAGCATAGATCCTTGCTCCCACTTTGTGGTCTCATCTAAAGCAGCGTCAGTTACAACCTCAGCCTCAGAGAATCGCTGTTGAGCAGACAAAACTAGAGCAAGCAATCTCCATCCTTTTAATAACGAGCCGGCTGTGGCATCAATGAACTGCTTTGCATGACGCAAAGCAGCATTCAAATTTCTTTGCTCTGCATACTGAACTCCTAAATCATAAATTATCTCCATATTGTTGTGCTCATAAGATAGTGCTTGCTCCAATGATTTTAATGCCTCAGACTGCAGATGAGACCTTTCATAGTCAGAGGAAGAGATTTTAGCTTGCTTTCGCAGGCAGAGGCCCATCATCTGAAGGCCTACACCCTTTAAATGCTCATTCTTCCCCTTAGCATTATTGATAGCACTCTTCGCATATCCCACCCCCTCAGCTGCAAGATGAGAATCCTCACTGCAGATCTTGGCAGCCAACAACAGTGCCATAAGGTCATCAGGGTGCTCATGTTTGTGTAGAGATTTTCTCAAAAGATTCAAGGCGGTGCTATTTTCTCCTACTCCACTGTAGCAAAGGGCTAAAGCATTCCAACAGTAAGAACGTGGATATACTCCAGGCATCGTCCCTTCAAGTTGCTTTGCTATAATAGAAGTTTTGCTGCACAAAGAGAGTGCAAATGTTAGGTGCTCCATCACTGATGGATCCCATTTGATATTACCAAGGAAATATTTCCTCATTATAATCATTAAAAGTAAAATTGCCTCTTCCAAATTATTTTTGGGTACATATGCACCATCAATCTGAGAACCTAAACTGGGTGGACCAGCCTCCACTCCACTGTGCAACAAAAACAGTGCAAATCCTTTTTGAATCCTTGCACAGCAGTCATTATCAAGATTCCACTGACTAAGAAGGGCATGCCTATAAGCAGAAATTGCGTCCTGATTGCAACCTGCCTGCTTCCAGAGCTCTGGAAGAAGCTCCACAGCTCGGCTTACCGTCTCTTGCAATCTACTATCCACTTGAACATCAGGTATACCCTGTTGAAATATACTCTCAACAGCATCAAGCACACTTTTACATTCATTAGCAGCCTCTGCAACAACCCAAAAACAATGTCAGAAAAAGATTATAATCTATAAAAAAATTTAAGGAAATCTCCCAACTTTCAGTCGTTCAATAAAAAACATACCAGTTAATCTCCCAAGTTTTTGAAGAGACTTGGCCTTTAAGTATATTGCCTCAAGCACTAGGCTGGCAGCATGTTGTGAGACGGTATTAGGTGAGTCACTATGAGTGCGGCCCTTTTTGGATGGCTTGTCAGAAAGGGTTGGCTGCAGCCGTTGTATGGCAGCTTCAAGATCAATGCCATCAAACACACGTAGGGCACTTTCTAAATTGCCTCTTTGGTATTCCAACCTTCCAAGAAGAGCTCTTGCTTCCTGTATTTTCCATAAATAACCGTAAAGCATAATATCTAATACATGCCCGCAATATTAAAATTATTACAAAACTAACATAAATGAATTACAAATTTATGTTAAACAGGCCAATATGATAGACATAATATTCCAAAGAGCACAATGCTTTTCACTTCAAAAGATATATCATCAAAGCATGCAAATAGGAGCTCTTAGCTAAACAAATAAACATCCAAACATAACGCTGAGATTAGTAAAAAATCGTACATAAGTTGTTAGTGTATCAAGAAGAACACTTAATTGAAAATACTTAAGCAAAATTCAATTTGACATTAAAAATACTTTCTCATGTTAGAAGATTGAACCAAAAATAATAATTAATAAAAAGTTCACAACTTTCACAAAATATGAAAAAGTTGATTAGTTTTGAAGTGTAAATATAACCACACAGTGAAATTACGGGTGTCTCATCCGTTATACCAAAATATAACGTTATATTACAATTAAAATTCTCCACATATGGAACCTTCAAAATGAAACAAGTAAAGATATCAACAAAGTAAATACTAAATAACATGGACCAGTGCCAACTCCTTTTTTCAAAAATTATATATAGGCCCAAAGGATAATTATGAGCAGTATATTTAAATGAAACCATTTAGCTTGAAAACTTCAGTGGCAGTATCTATAGCAGTGAACCAGATACCCAGGGTAGAGCAAACCGATGGGAAAAAAATATGAAAACAAAATAGTCGAAACTAGCATATTACATGATAAATTGGCCAAAATAACCATAAGCAACTTCAATATAGAATTGTATTCTGTAGTCCACAAATAGAACTTCAATTAAGTTTACATGTTCAGTTTGGTTCCCAACAAAGATATCGACCTATCAACTAAATTGCATTCTGTCTTATTGAAATAACGAAAACAATAATCAGCTTCTCTCATGATTCAGTTCTAAATGAGTGCAAGTGTTTCTCAGTAACCTCATTTAATAAAAAGATTTGCCAATGGCTCATATACCATTGTGGTCAACCACTTTTACAGTAATGCCTCATATGACTGACATTTTAAAATTTTAAACAAATGTAAACTGGCTTCATGATCAGCTAAAAGAAACCATCCCGAAATTTACCATCTCTCAGGAAAAAAATCAATGGTCATTTATTCTATAATCCAGAAACTACACTAACCGGCTTAAGCTAATCCGAATTCGAACCTAGAAATCCAAAGTTCATTTGGCCTGAAAGAATGCTCCACTATTGATTCGCTTAAAATATATCTAAATTTTTGTTTAGTTTACAGACTACAAAATCATTTGATCTACATTTTGTCCATACCAGCATAAAAATAGAAATTGAAAACAAAGATGGCAGCAAACGAACCTCTGAATTAAGCGACAAGCCTTCACGCAGAGAAGATTCAGCCTCGTCAATATTCCCTTGGTCGAGTTTGGCCTCCAGTTCAGTTGTTTCCATGCGATTTCCATTGGCCGAAATTTCTCTAACAACAGACTGCCCTCCATCATTTTCATCGGTCTCCGTCATATTTAATCCTTTCTCATAAACTTTATTTTCAGCGCTTCAATCACTGCAAGCCTCGTAGAGTCGTTGATCGAAGCAATTAATTAAATAATATCATTTCTCCAATAAAGATCAACCGTAGAAGGCAGGCTCGAACTCCCGATGAGGAGAGAAAGGCTGATCTGAAAATCTATGTTTTAGAAGCATTTATCAATGGCGTTTAACATTTGAAGTTGAATAGAAAAATTTATATTTTTAAAAATTTTATTTTTGGTTTAAATTTTTGTAAGTTTAATGTTTCTACTGATCTGGTCTTCACGTAGTATTCGGATCTGTGTGTGGTCCAAGGTGGACGACGAAGCTTTATTAGAAATAATTAATTATATCAACGAAATATAATTATTGCACATTACAGGCTACAGCTGTTTAAACAGCGAAAAGAAAATAAAGAAACATAAGTGGGCGAAAATTGCTCTTCTTTTATCTATTTCGGAAAGTTTGATGCAAAACCAACTTTTCAAAATTTATATCTAAAATATTATTTATATATTAAATTTTATTATTATTATCAGAAATAAAATCGTTATTTATAAATTTTATTTAATTTTAAATTTTAAATTATTCTCAAGTTTTAAAATTTTTATTTTTACCCCTAATCTCATATTTTTTAAGTTTAAAAATTGACTTTTTTCTCTAAATCTAGGATTATAAAACTATCATCTTTTTGTCATAAACAACCAGTTTCAGAGTTTTAAAATTCTCAATTTAACCCTTATTCAACTTCAGTTTACAAATCTTCATCTCTATTGACCAACTACCATCACCAGTCATTAACTCTCTCTTTCTCACCTTCTCGATAAATTGGTTTTTTCTCTTCGATTGTCTTCGTCTCAAACAAAAATGATTTCACTTTTGTCTCTAATAAAGACAGTTGGAGAGAAAAGGGAGAGCGATCGACAAGGCGAGAGAGAGTGACTAACGGCCGATAGCGATGAATGGTCACTGAAGAGAAAGAGAAAATAAGACAAGGGTGAAATTTTCTATCTAGGGGGGAGGCGTATATGGCAAAAAGATGGAGTTTTACAATCTTAGACTTAGAAGGACGAGGAGAAAAAGTCAATTTTTAAATCTGAAAAATATGAGTTTAAGAGATAAAAAAAAATTTGAAAACTTATAGATAATTCTCAAATATGAGTTTAAATAAAATTTTTAAATAACGATTTTACTTTTAATAATAACAATAAAATTTAATAGATGAATATATATTTAAATTTTTGATAACTAATAAACCAAAAATTAAGTTTACATCCAATTTTAGATGAAAAATATTGATTTGGCTTTTCGAATATTAAATTAGCTTAACATTAGCATTAATAGTAATAATATAAAAAATGACGGTTGATTTGAATGGTTTTATTAAAAAAAAAAAATAATAATAATAAAATAAAAAATATATGATATAATGTAGTATTATTTTTTGAAAACTCAGTGTAATGTTATTTTTAAAAATTTTAAATTAAAAATAAAATAATATATAATTATTATTAATACTCAAGTTAATATTTATATAAAATAACATAATTTTATTAAATTTACGCATTTAAACAGATTGATACACAAATCTTTTATGATTTGCTTTAAAAAAAATTTTAATCCTGGCAAGATCAATTTAAAGCCACAACATTTCACAAATGACTTAAGACCTTCACTTAAGCCAAAGGACTTATTTCCATCCAACGTTTAGTATAATCTCAAATTTTTACTTATTAACTTTTAAAAACTCAAATGTTTATCCGTAGACTATTAAAGTTAATAAAATCTGTTAGTTCTAGATAAAATTGTCATTTCATCAGTAATATTAAAAAAATAAAATTTTATTTAATTTTTTCTTAAACCCTACAAACTAATATTTTTTCTCATACTTAAGTTTTGAAAAGTCATACACTCCTCCTAGGGTTTCAATTTTTTAATGAATTTTTTGATGAACAGTTGTTTCTCCTATGCTCTCTTGACGATGTCTCATCTTTTTTGATACTATCTCTCTTTCTCAACTATTTCTCCCAGTGTCGCTCATTTGTCTGGACAATGAATGATTGGTTTGGAGATGAATTGTTTCAAATTCGAGCTTAAACAAGCTTGTCTAAGCCTGTTTTGAATCTAGATGAACATGGAATTACTATTAGTTATTAAATAATCATAAATAGCATAAAATGTGGAAATACGAGCACTTTATGTAGATATAAGAAATTAAATTTTTATATTTATTTGAAATCGATAGTATATTTTTTTTATCTTGTTACTAAATAACACAAATACATTTATTTTTATTTCGAAAGAAAATATAAAAACTGTCAAAATTCTTAAAAATATGACTGTGATGGTTGAATTTTATATATATATATATACACACACACACACACATACATATGTAGTTTTAGTATTTTTTAGAATACATCTATTTTGTGATTTATTTATAGGCTAAAGGACAAATTTCCCACCCAAGTTTTAGTCCATTTTTTAAAACATATCTACAACATTTCAAAAATTCAAACACTTACTTAAGAATTAATTTCTGTTTGAATTTTCTGTTAAAAGTAACGGTAAAATAGTTATTTTATCACTAAAATCCTAAAAGTTTATATCACATTTTCTCTAAGATTAAGTTTTGAAAAATCACATTTCCCCTAGGGTTTCAAAACCGACCTTCCATTTTTTGAAACCTTCCATCTCTGTTCGATTGCCTTCTTTTCCTATGATTGTTGCAATTAATTTTTGGTTGTCTTCTCTTCTCAGTCTTTGTTGTCGAATAGACAAAAATTCGGTCTTCGTAGTCTTTGAGGTTATGTTTCCAATGACAGCACGCATCACATCCTCCGTTTGGATGACAAAAGATTTGTTGTTTACACAAAACCTTCATTTGAGAGAAGACCTTTGTCATCAGAGGGCGAAAGAGAGGTGTCATCGTTCATCATTGACAGCAGAAAAAGAAGATGGCTCTGCTAGAGCTAGTTATCGAAAATAGAGAGAAGATTTTGAAACTCTAAGAGAAAACATGATTTTTCAAAATTTAATCATTAAATAATTTGTTAGTTTTTCAACGTAAGTGAAGAAAATGATATAAATTTTTAAGGTTTTAAAATTTATATAAGTAAAATAATAATTTTATCTTTAGATTTAATTAAAAATTTAACAGAAATTTAACTTTTAATAAGTGTTTATATTTATTATAAATATATTTTCGAGATTAAACTTGAATGGGAAATGGCCGTTTGGCCTTATTTATAAAAGCCGAAAATAAAGTAATTAAGAGTGAGTCTGCTGAGGCAGTGAGTATTTCGTAGGTCGAGACAAAACGAAAACATTTTCAAATAGGAAACCCTTCGAGGGACTGAGAAAACCAACGCAGCACTTTTGCCGCCGCTGTTATCACCCCTACTAGTATGCTTTCCGATCTCTAACTATTTCCATTTATTTTCTTACTATTTCCGTTACTTCTTTCTCTTCTTTTTACTTATTTTGATAATTTCCTTGAACATATGATAACTTGAATCATCTCATCAAATTTTTTTTTTTTAAAAATTTGGACGGCATACACGCGCCATTTCTCATGGCGCCTGTAAGCTTAAGTCTGGGTTAGACTCGATTGTGAAGTAGATATCCAATATGCTTTGATCTTCCCTGGGCAGATTAGTTGGTTTCTGATTTGATATTTCATTTCAACTGCCCTTCAACGATAGATGTAGAGCTTTAGTTTGCTCTAATGTGACGCTTGGATTAAGAGTATCTTTTTTTGGCTGAATTGATTTGGATGGTATTTACGCTTCTTCTTTCCATTGGGTATTGATATTCTATTTCTTATGTAAAAATGTATTCTTTTCCAATTTTTTCTATGTTGTCTTATTCATAAAAGGGAAATTAAATTAGCAGCAATTTATATGTGTATATATATTTTGTATATAATTTGAATATATAGATAATATATTATTATATGTTTAAATATTATTTTATTTTTAATTCATATTTATCTAATTATAAGAAAATATTTTATCTGTGTATCTAAATTATATATTTAAATATATATATATTATTTTATTAGTAAACTAAAAACGTAAAAGTTAAATGCGCAAAGCAAAAATGTTTACTTTTGAAATACTGAAACACAAATGCCCAAAATTCAAACCATTTAAGCGAAAATATCTTTTTTTTTTTTTTAAATAATACCGAAATTTCCCTTCATGCTTTATATAAAAACTCTAACGCTCATCATTTCATTCACCCTTCACTTTTTTATTTTCACTTAATATTTGAGTTTGATGCGAAGAAAATCAGTTTGTGATATCGAAGTGTTGATATGAATCTTAATTGAAAAACTTTATTTCTCTTTTAATTATGAGGTGTTTTAATACTTGTTTAGAATTATGTATAGAATTTGTAATGTTAGGAAAATATAGAAGGGTGTTTGATTTGTATATTAATTATAAGGGTAAAATGATATTTTACAATATTGGAGGGGTATAAATATTATTCAATGTGTGGGGTGTGAAATGATAATTGCCAATAAAAGTTATATATGGAATTTTACTACAAAATTAGGGGATTAAATTGATATTCGACAAATTTTGTCTGTTTTTTAGGTGAGGTATTATTAATTATGAAACATAGAGAATCTATGAACGAGTGTAATAGATATGACGTCGGGGGTATATTATATATTATTAGTTATGATTTCTAGTAGAATTTTGGAATATGTGTAACTAGAGTAAGTATAATATATTAATATTTTATCATGAAATTCTAAATCTCTAAAACCATGAAACCCATATAATCCAAACTCTTTTAAAGCTTGAAGTTTGAAATTATAAAATAGTACAATCGATATTACCTAATAAAAATTGGTAAATTGAATTTTTGCTAATGAAATAAATGAGATTATATCGGTATAATTTAATATTAAATTTTTTGATATATTCTGTAATCAATATTGGTCATTGCAGGATTGATCAAAATGATAGGTTATGTTTCAGTTTATTATGGAGGAAAATGGATCGAAAATGATCAGAACATAATGGAATACGTTGGAGGTGATAGAAAAGTGGTCAAAATTTCAAAGAAAATGACACTTAAGGGATTACTCCAATTGTTAAGTGAAAAATGTCATATCGATCGGACCTTGAATAACATTCAACTATGCATGCAACCAAAATGGATCAACATCAAATGCCCTGCCAAAATCAAAAATGATGAAGATGTTAAGTCTCTTATTGACTTGTCTATCCACTCCGAGGAATGTGTTTCAGTTTTTGTCACAAACCCTTTACGCGGTGGTGGCAATTATGTTGGACCATTTGTTAACAATGTCCCAATTGATCCATTTAAGTGGTTACCTGATTTTCCTCCTCAGCCATCAACATCAACATCAACTAATTCAAGATTTGTGACAGTGGGAAATTTTTTAAAAATTGGCGACATATTCAGAGATAAAAAACATTTGAAAGATGCAATGCGTCAATTTGCGCTTGAGATATGATTCAAGTATAAAGTGTATAAGTCAGACAAGGGGAGATGGGAGGTTATGTGCGTAGATAAGCAATGCCCATGGCGTGCACGGTCAACAAGGATGGTACCCAGTGAGTTATTCAGGCTTCGTTATATACATCCTACGCACACATGTTTAAAAGATCAAATAAAACCATAGTATAGGCATGTTTAAAAGATCAATGAAACCCAAAACTGATGCCTAGTTTCATACAATCTAGTTCATCGAAAAGGGATAAATGCGGGAGATCATGACACTCTTTACTGCAATTGCAAACATCCTTCTATTTAGTATTATTTATGTTAATTTATAACTTGTCAATGTACTTATTAAAATGAGATATTGTAATATTAATGTTAATGTTGATTTCATTCATATATATTTATATTTCTGTTTTTTGTTTTTAATTGTTAGATAAATTGTTATTAGTAACATCATCATATTAATATATGATAATGGACATATCAAATGAAAATATATAAACAATGCATATAAAAAAAGTCGAACTATAAACATGTAAAACATGAAATCTTACATGTAACCTACATATAATGACATGTCAATATATATGTGCAAAATCATTCGATGTAATAGAAATATAAATGTGTGACTAAACGTCTGGGTATGTGTTTGGAGTCCTTGGGGGAGAAAATCCAAACTTTGACCAAGCGCTAAACACTTAATGAATCGTAGCATGTATATACCACAATCCCTCGAGCATAAGCCTTGTTGGGGCACATCAACCTCCTTATGTAACACTAAATCATCAACTCATGGTGTACGTCTTGCAATGGCCCAAAAATCTACCGCCCCTAGCAACTGCGATAAATTGATGGTATACAATATCGTCCTATGCATAAACCTCTCTATGTTATTAGTAAAACTCTTTTGTGAGTCATACACCGTGAACGTCCACTCCCTAAAATCTAGAACGCCTACAACCCAGTGCACATTGTAAAGTTAATGAGAATGAAAACTTGCAAAAATTGAAAATTTACAATGAATACACGTTAATTATTTATATAATTATAACCAACATGCATATACAATGTTTGATCCACCTGTCCTCATGGTTTGAAACATAACTCAAGGGCAAAATCAATGCCCACCTATTTGGTAAAAAGCTCAAGCCACTCGTACTAACCTAACTGGCTGATATTCTACCTAGTGTACTTTTTCAGGATGTGTGCAACAAAGAAAGTGTGGGTCGTCGTCCACATGTTGGCATTGATGCAATGGTGCTAACAATGAATCTACATGAAGGTGATTGACATAAAAACAACATTAATTTTGTTTACATAAATATGTAATAGTAAATAAAGTAACTGGATAAAGTTTACTTATCTTGTCGGAGAGTTATTGGCGCAACTTCACATCTATGTGCCACAACCTTGATTTTGGCCTTGGTCTGATATTGTACACCACTTTCTCCTCTTAGGGTTTAGCATTCTAGCACCATTTTTGGAAGCCTAAAAATCTACTACCCCTAGCAACTGCGAAATATCGATGGTATACAATATCATCCTACGCATAAACTTATTTATGTTATTAGTAAAACTCTTTTGTAAGTCATACACTATGAACGTCCACTCCCTGAAATCTAGGATGCTTACAACCCATTGCACATTGTAAAGTTAATGAGAATGAAAACCTGCAAAAATTGAAAATTTACAATGAATACATGTTAATTATTTATATAATTATAACCAACATGCATATACAATGTCTGATCCACCTGTCCTCATGGTTTGAAACATAACTCAAGGGCAAACTCAATGCCCACCTATTTGGTAAAAAGCTCAAGCCACTCGTACTAACCTATTTGGTTGACATTCTACCTAGTGTACTTTATCAGGATGTGTGCAACAAAGAAAGTGTGGGTCGTCGTCCACATGTTGGCATCGACGCAATGGTGCTAACAATGAATCTACATGAAGGTGATTGACATAAAAACAACAGTAGTTTTGTTTACATAAATATGTAATAGTAAATAAAGTAACTGGATAAAGTTTACTTATCTTGTCGGAGAGCTATCGGTGCAACTTCACATCTATGTGCCACAACTTTGATTTTGGCCTCGATCTGATATCGTACACCACTTTCTCCTCCTAGGTTTTAGCATTCTAGCACCATTTTTGGAAGACTTCTTCACGTTCGATGGATGATTATGAAACATGAGGTCTCGCTCATTGTACCCTAGGTTTTAGCTGTTTGTGTATGAGTTGTGTTGAATATAATTCCGATATCACTCGATCTTTAGATGTTTCTCATTCGCCATCTCAACATGCACAAAAGTGCTTAAGGTGTCATCAAATCCACCCAATCCTCTCATGTATCAAGTGTTTTGTATATTCAAAATTACAATATCAACATCAATGTGTTAATTCTATCAATTGCCAATGTAGTGATTTTTTTTTTCCCAATCATAAAAATTATTTATAATTATACACTTATTTGGAAAGCAAATGAGTATCCTATGATACTATACTTTTTAATCTTTTTTCGATCACTAGTGCTAGGGTCCATACATAACCTCCTCTTAATGGGACATGGATCAATATATCATCTCTCTTACCCAAACACCCCATGGATTAGAATTGAATTTGTTCAAATGATAACTAACAGAAAAAACCTGTTGGATAACATTTTTCAACAGTTATGCCTCACATAACTGACATTTTAAAATTTTAAACAAATGTACAATGGCTTCATGGTTAGCTAAAAGAAACTATCCCGAAATTTACTATCTCTCAGGAAAAAAATTAATGGTCATCTATTCTATAGTCCAGAAACTACAAGAACCGGCTTAAGCTAACACGAATTCGAAACTAGAAATCCGAACTTCATTTGGCTTCAAAGAATGCTCCAATGTTGATTCGCTTAAAATATATCTAAACTTTTTTTTTACTTTACAAACTACAAAATCACGTGATCTACATTTTGTTGATACCAGCATAAAAATGATGGAAATTGAAAATGAAGACGGCAGCAAAAGAACCTCAAAATTAAGCGACAAGCCTTCACTCAAAGAAGATTCAGCCTCTTCAATATTCCCTTGGTCGAGTTTGACCTCCAGTTCAGTTATTTTCATGCGATTTCCGTTGGCCGAAATTTCTCTAACAACAGACTGCCCTCCATCATATTCATCGGTCTCCGGCATATTCAATCCTTTCTCATAAACTTTATTTTCAACGCTTCAATCACTGCAAGCCTCGTAGAGTTGTTGATCGAAGCAATTAATTGAACATTATCATTTCTCCAATAAAGATCAACCGTAGAAGGCAGATTCGAACGCCCGACGAGCAGAGTCAGGCAGATCTGAAAATGTATGTTTTAGAAGCATTCATTAATGGCGTTTAACATTTGAATTTGAATGCAAGAATGTACAGAAGAATTTATATTTTTAAAATAATTTATTTTTGTTTAAATTTATATAAGTTGAATGTTTCTACTATCAATTGATTTGGTTTTCACGAACAAGCAAGTTTATGTGTACGTATTTTTTATATATAATTTAATTATATGTGATTAAATATTATTTTATCTTTAATTTAAAATTATATAATTATATATTATTTATATATATAAATTATTAACTAAAAATATATTCACATAGTTTTAATATTTCATGAAGTATTAGGATCTGTGTGAGGCCCAAGGTGGTCGAGAAGCTTAATTAGTAATAATTAATTATGTCAACAAAATATTATTATTGCATATTGTAAGCTACAACATTTTAATTTAACAATAAAAATTTGTGGATATGTTTCGAATAATGAAAAAGAAAATAAAGGAGCACAAACGGGAGAAAATTGCTCTTCTTCTGTCTATTTCGGATATTAAATTAGTTTAATATTAGCATTAATAATAACAAAAAATAAGTAATATTATGTGTATCTATTTTAGATATATAAATATATATATATTCATATAAGTCATCATATAATTGAGTATTATTTTATCTTTAATTCATAATCATCTAATCATATAATAATATATATAAGTGCATATCCAAAATAAATACACATAGTTTTATTGAGAACAAAAAACTATTTCCCACTCAAGTTTTAGTTTTATCTCAAAATGACACTCACATCAGTTCAAAAACCTAAACACTTACTTATAGTCTAAGTTCTGTTAAAATTTTCGGTTATAAACAAGGATAAAATCATCATCATATTATTAAACCTTAAACAAAAAAAAAACTGTTATTTTAGTCTTATAGTTTGAAAAACTAATAATTTTTTTTTATAGAATTAAGTTTTAAAAACTTCTCATTTTTCCCCTTAAGGTTTGAAAATTTTTTCAGTAAATAAATTCGATGAATCGTCGATAATCAGAACGACAGGAGGACGACGTGAGGACAACGTTTAGATGACAAAACATTCTCTCTCATCTAGATGCTAAAGGACAATGTTTTATCATTTAGATGAAGTATTGTCTCTAAATCAACTATACTTCTAGATAATGAAATGTTGTTGATTTGAATGGCAAGAAGCATAGTTTTTTCCTTAAAAATAATGCTTTAATAATTGATGTGTATCAAAAATTTGTTTAACTAAAAATAAAATAATATAGAATTATGAGTTGGAATCCCACATGTACGTGATTTATCTTTAATAATTTGTGTTAAAAAATTTTAATTTTAACAAGATCAACTTAAAGCCATAGCATTGTCTTAGTTACTTTCAGGAGGGGTTTGATTTCGAGAATATTTTATTATTAAAATTAAAAAATTATTTTGAAGATAAATTATTTAAAGATTATTATATATAAATTATTACATGTGTAATAAACTTGATAGTATAAATAATTATTATATTTGGTTAGAGGTAATAAAAAAATATTAGTATATTATTTTACTTAAATACTCTTGGATATAATTATTTCTAAATATTTTTTATGTTATCTGTTATATTAGTTAAAAATAAGAGTATTTTTGCTCTAAAAAAAAAGATATAGTTATAATAAAATAAAGAGTATTTTCATAATTTTTTAATGTGATAATCAAATTCCTTTTTATATTACCTGTTACATCACCATAGATAATAAAATATTATCAAAATCTTTTATTACTTATAAACTAAAAAATATAATATAAATAATAAAAAATAAGTTACTAGAATAACCTTTAATGTTTTTTAACTAAAAGTAACCGTAAGGTTGTCTTCACCCTTCTCTTATTAAAAAAAAAAATGTAAAAACTGTAACGCCTGTTACGCAGAAGGTAACATTTGCGGATAAAGAGGAAAAAGGTGCAATTTTTCATTTGTAGCGCTTGTTGTTCACACCATTTCTGTTCAACAAGGCCACTATAAATACCTCTACAGTCTTACGAAGATATCATAAACAAAGCTTACTGAGAAAGATCAACTAAGGAACTTGGAATTAATTTATCAACAAAGATGAAGAATGATGCAGTTCTAGCGACGGCACTGGCGGTGCTAACCGTGCTTACCTTGAAGGTGGAGTCAGGCCAGGCCATAAGTTGCGGACAAGTTAAGTCGACTCTCGTTCAGTGCTTAGAGTTTCTCAGTGGCGGACTGGGCCCCTCGCCAGCATGCTGCAGCGGGGTTGGAAATCTGAAAGCGATGACTCCAACCACCGCCGATAGGCGAGCAGCTTGCGGGTGTTTGAAAGACGCTGCGGGTCGCTATCCCAGCATCCAGCCAGACAAGGCCAGCCAACTTCCACAAGCGTGTGGCATTCAGATCGGTGTTCCCATCACCAAGGACGTCGATTGTAGCACGTGAGCTTCTGTGCTTTGCATTCTGCATAAATCTAACAATCTATAACATATTTAGATTTTGATTTCATTAATATGCATGCTAATGAAATTGTGTTTGATTTGCTGGGCAGTGTTCCTTAGAAGCAGAGAAAGATGGTGCTGGCAGCTCTGTATTATGGCTCTCTCATGGAAGACCCTTGCAATGTATTCTGCATTGAGCTACTTGTACTGCATAAATTCCTGCCAATCTGAATAAATTCTTGCAATGACGGTATATATTTTTATGATTATCAGTCTAAACAGTAACATATGCAACATCTACCCATCAAATATAAAATATTAAATTAAATATTTGAATTCGTAAAACTGGTAAGATTACTTTTCGATATGAGTAAACTTCTACTTCATAAACCAACTAATTTTTGTTCTATAATTACTAGAGAGTTCTTATTCGAAACACCCCGTGATCTTCAACCAATTCTGTGCTTCAATATAATTACCAGGAGTAAGTGCGACAGCTTGTTTCCAATAGTCGGCGGCTTGATTGAACCAAGCCTCCGCAATTTCAGAATCTCCCTGTCGAATGGCCTGTTCTCCTCGATCGGAATAGGCAGGTCAATTCCTTTCCTTAGAACCATACTAGAGAGTTTCCCACTTCATACGGCTCGCCATGCTATTTAGGAGTAAGAACTTAACCGATATATAATAAATTAATTGATTATCTCATCAGAGGTCTAATAAACTTTAAAGTCTATACTATTTTTGTTCACTTAGATCATCTATTTAAATATATTTGACTTATTTTTATTAATCACTCAAACTCATCTATAAATTGTTATTGAACTATTTAATTTTTCTTTTTTATTAAATCAAAATCATAATTAATGTTAGCGCATGTTAATAAATTTCTAAAAAATAGTACAACAACCTTCCCCAACCTAAGAATGTTTCAGGAGCAGATTGCCTTCTCTAGTAATTCTTGTAATTCTCCACTCTTATATGCCTCTGTAGAGGAAACACAGTTCCTTGGAAGAAAATGGACATATTAATTGAATAAGCCAACTGAAATCAGATACCAAAGTATACCCTCCTGATGAGATGACAGAACATAATCCTGTATAGAGTTTGAGCTCATTAAACAAAACATCTAACGCTCAAAAGATTGAACCCAATAACTACAAGGGAAGATGGAGACCTGAACACAAGTTAAAGTAGAAAACTAAACCCTTTTACACTGTAGATGTTCAAGTACTCTTAATTTTATTATAATTATATTTTTATTTATTAATTTTTTTAGGCAAAAATAACTGAGCTGGAAAATAACTGACTGAGCTGAGCCAATCAGATATGTTTGATCCTCGATTGCAAGCCAAGATATTGAATGTTGTTGATGTTTCATATGGTGGGGAAAATGGTTTTAATCAGGCTATTGAGTTGTCAGCTGAAATCCTATCTAATGTAAAGATCATACAGGAAAAACGTTTGATTGGGAAATACTGAGGAGATCAACCAGGATACTGGAAAATATGTCTTTGGTGTGGATGACACATTGAAGGCCCTGGAAATGGGTGCTGTAGAAATCCTTTTTGTGTGGGAAAATCTGGATATCAATCGGTATATAATGAAAAACAGTGTTACCGCTGAAATTATTATAAAGCATTTGAACAAGGATCAAGAAGCTTCTCCGAAAAACTTCAGAGACGCAGCCACATCTGCAGAGTTAGAAGTTCAGGAAAAGATGTCTTTGCTTGAGTGGTTTGCCAATGAATACAAAAAATCTGGTTGCACACTTGAATTTGTCACCAACAAATCTCAAGAGGGATCACAATTTTGCAGAGGATTTGGCAGAATTGGAGGTATCCTTCGCTATCAGCTGGACATAAGATCATTTGATGAATTATCTGATGATGGAGGTTTGAGGATCTGATTAGAGATTCAAATGCTTACTGCCGATGCAGGATGAACTTTGAACCATGTACCATGTGTGACTTCTTGTTGCTATTGCCATGTTAGATTCCGAAACATAATCTCAGATGTTCACCGTTTTTGACATTTTGCTCATGAGAATTTGTGCTATAGTTGTCCTATTAATTGAATCTTCTTTTTGCATACTGAGTTTTTTGGTTGCAATGAATGCTGATTTTTGTCCATAGTTTTACCATTATTCCAGAGTGACTTCAGAATGTTACTAAAAACAACATTATCATCATCTTCTTCTTTCGTCTGTGGGCATAATTTCTATCCTTCTCTATAGACTATCTCTCTTTCTATTGAATTCTTAGCTTATTTCCATCAGATTAGAAGGTTCAAAATGATGCTTGAATGGAAGAATACAATGAAAAAGAAAAGTAACAATCTCTAGTGATGAGCTTCCATGATAAATGTCAGCTATCAGCGAGTGTAATTAGTTGATCCACCACACCTGGTTCTGCAAGCGTGCTGGTGTCGCCTAGCTCATCTAATTGCCTGGAAGCGATTTTCCTCAGAATTCTCCTCATTATCTTTCCACTCCTCGTTTTTGGAAGGCCAGGGGCCCAATGAATTCTCTCAGGTGCTGCGAATGCTCCAATCTGAAACATGGAACAAACTCAAAATTTTTTGTGTACACACAAAAACTGCACACACAATCTTTACCGCACACAACTCTCTTGGTGCTACTAAATCAATATTCTGATAGAGACATTCACGGTGTACTTGAAAGACAAATGATCATACTAGGGAGATGGGTGGGATTGGTACGAACCTGCTTTCTCACTGTGAGTATAAGGCTCTTCTGGAGTTCGTCACTGTAAGGAACACCCTCTGCAAGAGTAACAAATGCATATACACCCTGTCCTTTCACCTAATGACACCAAGGATGTAAGTTAGTACGATCAGACAGGAAAAGGGTCATCTGCATCAAATATGAAAGTGGAAAATATACCTCATGCTCAACACCAACCACAGCAGCTTCTGCACATTGGGGATGAGAAACTAGAGCAGATTCCACTTCTGCTGTGCCAATACGATGTCCACTGTACACATAAAAGACATCATATAAGTCAGGAAAATTTGTGTAACAAAATTATGTTAAGACATTTACATATGCAAGATTCTCTGGGAGAGAAACTACAGTTTACTGGAATGAGTATAAATCACTTATCCTATTATAAGAGTGAACTGGTCCAATTATATCACATGCATGTTGAATATGCATTATATGGGACTACGGCTGGAAAACTTTCAAAAATTAAAAAAAGTACCTAACGTTGATAACATCATCAACCCGTCCAGTGAGCCAGTGGTATCCATCCTTGTCCCTGAAACATAGACCTCAGTAAGATCATTATCATACTCATTTAGCATGTCTTGCATCTCAAAGAGGAAATCATTAAACCACTAACGCGCGCACACAGGGAAAAAAATCCAGAATAAAGATACAATTAATGGATTAGATTTAAAACAGAAAGGTGCATCACAATAACCCAGAAGAAAGAAATCATGTATAGAGCTTTATAACACCAGTGGAAATTACCTGCAGCAGCCATCACCAGTAAAATAATATCCAGCAAAAGGCTTAAAGTATGTGGTTTCGTATCTTTCATGATCACCAAAAAGAGTCCTAAATGCACCAGGCCATGAGCTTTTCACACAAAGGTACCCACTACACTCGCCTTCAAGCTCAACACCATTCTCATCTACTATGGCAGGCTACAATTACACCCAAAACGTACAATGACGAATTGTAAGCACAAGATGAATGGAAAGTACCAAACCGATATATATTTAATATAAAATTTTTGCATCTCAAACCTGAACCCCAAAGAAAGGAAAAGTAGCAGAACCAGGTTTCTGTGGCCAGGCACCAGGTAATGGAGTAATCTGCAAGGTAGCAATGAAAAATCGATCAACATATGTCTTTTAGAACTATGCAAAATGAATGCTCTCAGACAGGAAGAAAGAAAGTTACCATGAAGCCGCCAGTTTCAGTTTGCCACCAAGTGTCAGATATAGGACACCTCGCATCTCCAACTACATTGTAAAACCAGCTGCAAGAAACAGGAGGATGTTAATAGAAGATTTTAAAGAACATATACACAAAAATGGACTTCTCCATGCAAGGAAATAAAAGAGCTAAAAACCTCCATGCACTTGGATTAATAGGCTCGCCTACACTTCCAAGAACCCGTAAGGATTTGCGAGAATAGCGGGTAACATACTGCATGATGAAAATAAATTAAATGAATATGAAACCAATGAAATTAAATTAAAAAAGGAGCTCTCTCTTTCTTTCTCTGTGTGTCTGAACATATATAAAAGTTCATAAAATACCATCACAACTTTGACAATCTCTTCTACAAACAAATGATTCAATTAAATTGAGTATTACAAATTTAAATGCAATTATTTTTTGTTTTTCCCTTGATAAATAATTCCAAAACAATGCAATGAAACACAAGCAAACACAGTAAATGAGAAAGGCCACAATGGAACTATAGAATACAAAGAAATAAGTTGCTTGGTAAGTGCAAGAACACCTTGTTCAAAGAATAAAACCAAAAAGTAAAATGCTCTCAAATCAGTGTAAATTTCAGTTTACTAAATCTTCATTTCACAAGTTTAGACATGCAGGTTGAAAGAACAGGCCAGGTCACTGTTGATTATACTGACAAACCCATTTAATTATTCGTCTGAAGTTAGGGGACTGTTTATCCTTCCCATTATCTTAATTACAAATAATTGCAGCAAACATTTTAAGCTACAGATCTACATACCTCATCACCTTCACGCATGAGAGACCGCACCAAAGTTGGTGCAGTATAGAGTATTGACACCTTGTATTTGTCAACAATGTCCCAACAGCGACCAGAATCAGGATAACTTGGAGCCTGCAGAAAACAAGATCATGCCATTATTAACGTGCCACTCAAGTCCAAGCACAGTGAAACTTAGAAAGGATCCCTTTAATTTAAAATCTACCATACTCTTACAGCTTATGCCCTAAATTTTACAGTTTATCCAGAAGAAATTAAAACATTTATTTTCTCAGATATACAATCTATTTCCCAGATCAAATGTGAACAATTTGACAAGTATACAATTCCTTACTCCTTCAAAGACAACTACTGTGGCTCCATTGAGCAATGGTCCATATGTAACATAACTGTGCCCCGTAATCCAACCACAGTCAGCAGTACACCTGATATGAGAAAAACAAATGTCAAGTATTAAAACAATGATTAATGAGCTTATTCCAATTGCAAAAGTTACAACATAAGAAAGTTGAGTTTCAGGGATACCAGTAGACATCAGAAGGCTTGTAATCAAATGCATACTTGAATGTTGTTGCAGTGTATACCATATATCCTCCAGTTGTGTGGAGAACACCCTTTTGAAAAATTTTAATTTAGTACACAATACAGAAACAAAGAAAGAAACTAGTTAACTTACATATAGGTCACAGATACCTTTGGTTTTCCAGTACTCCCACTAGTATAGAGCAGGAAAAGAGGATCTTCTGCATCAACCCACTCTATTTCACAAGTAGTTGGATATTTAGGGATGACATCCTGGAACACATTTTTCACTTGTTATCAAACACGAAAAAGGCTTTCAACGTATCAAGTCATTTTAAACGAATAAGGTTCAATGACTATTTCTACTTCTATCAAGTGACAAAATATAGAAATCATATACCAAAAGCCTCCTTGGAATAGACTAAAAGCATCACAAATAATTCATGAATATACCAACCTGCCACCATACATCTCTTCCTTCCTGCCATTTAGTGTTTTCTCTTGTCGTCGCCAACTGGTTATCATAAGTTAAGCACACATCTGGTCCAAAGAAAAAAAAAAAGGATGAGTAATTGAAGGGAACTGATTAATTTGTCATGATAGGTTGTTGCACTAATAATTGGTTTCTATAGTTAGTGATGGTTGATGTTAGCCAAGTCATATGGATATGGAACCAACAGAAACCAGCAAGTCAAACAATCAGGCTGACCACGATGGTGATAATAATGCAAAGTGATTTGCCTCCTTATTTTAAGCAGGCATACTTGATAACTATAACCCATTGGCATACCCCCAAGCAATAGGGTGAAAAAGCTAATCAATCATAATAAAGTAACCTATAGACTAATAGTTGCAGCTAGGTTATGTACTAGTAAACACAAATTCATATGTGCCATTCTTCACAATATGAATCCTAGGTTTAGCATATCCATCACAGGACAGAATTTTTTTTTTCTAAAAAGATGAAAAGCTTAGTGAACTGCAGATGAGAAGGTTACCGGAATGTCAGTGAGATATCTGTTCTGTCAAATCAGAAAACAATTAGTCCAATTTACTCACCTACAAAGATCCCATTTTTGGCACAGTCAACAAGGGCGGTGTCGACTATGTCCTTCAATTGGATGATCTTAGGACCTCTCTTAAAAGCATTACATGTAATTATAGCTTTTGGTTTGCAGTCCATGATTCTCTGTGAAAGAGAATCTGCAGAGAATCCAGCAAACACAACCTGAAGGCAAAGAAAAGCTAATGCTAATTATTCAACTAACGTGAGTGGAAACTGGAGGAATGAAAACATAACTAAAAATTACCGAGTGCACTGCACCAATGCGAGCACATGCAAGCATAGCTACAGGGAGTTCCATTAACATGGGCAAGTAAATAATTACAGCATCACCCTTATTAACACCAATATCTTTCAGATAATTTGCAAGCTGTAAATAAGATAACATAAAAATCAGCATTGGCTTTTGCTCATATGATCTACTAGAAATTAACTGATTTTTAGGAAAAGACAAATAAAGCAAAACAAGTTAAACCTGGCAAACTTGGTGGAACAACTGGGAGTATGTGAGAGTGTCATCAACACCAGGATCATTGCCTTCCCAATAAATAGCAATCTTGTCACCTAATCCAGCTTCAATGTTTCTGTCCACGCAATTATAGCAGATATTGGTGATACCGCCCTTGAACCACTGAGAAAATGAAGATGCAGACAAACTTAGTCCGTAACAAGTAAATAAAATGTTCTTTTTCATGCTCTTACTTTTGATCTGGAAAATATGCAAATGTACCTCGATCTTGATATTGCCTTTCCTGATGTCAAGATTCTCAGAGCAAACTTGCTGATCCCATTTCTGCTTCCAATAAAATTGGGAAGCAATATCGGCCCAGAAACCAGCAGGGTCCTCAATGGACCTATTGTACATTTCCAAATACTGATCATATACCACAAAAGTAAAGGCAGTGTGAGTAATAAAAAGGAAAAAGTAGAGCCTTTAAAGCTAAAAAGACAGAAAATATTTAACCTTCTCGGGTGACGAAACCAAAGCCTGGCGAGTGAAATCATCACTAGGATAAATAAGATCATTCTCTTCAGAAGCAAGAGCTTCACCCAATATTACAGCGTTCAACTGTGGAATATTACCAGCCCCGGGTGGGAAACGTCTCAAAGATTCCACATGTCTCAAGTAATTTGATGTCCTCAAAACTGATGATCCCATCATCACAACTAGTCTTCTGCAACCACCGCCACCGCCGCCAGCACCCAGAAACGACAAGGAGGATAAAGAGAAGGGTGTTGTGAAGGAAAATGAAAATTGTTTTTGTTGTTTGACTTGGTGTGTTGATACCAAAACTGGAGCTTTATAAGCAGCTCCTCTTCCTCCTCGACCTAGAACTAGGCCGTTCAAACAGAAACTACTATAGTAACTCCCAACCACTCCAGGATTGCTGCCCATCATCACACTATTGTTTTATCAATTATTAGTGGTACTTTTTTTTAATTTGTATTTTTATAAATAAATAAACCAAATGAAAAAACAGAAGACAGATCTGCTTCTGATTAACCAATTCCACCCGTTGCTTTCCTTCATAAACACTTAAATGTATATAGAGAAGAAGAAGGAGATGACGTTTCAACTCCGAACTCAACAAGGGTTTATCTTCAAATCCAATCTTTCAATATCTATATATTATTTCATAATTATCATTAAAATAATTATATATATATTAAAAAACCAACCTGTTACGCAGGCAGGCTGGCACAGTGAGTGTTCGGGTACGATGGAATAGAAAAAGAAAAGAAAATCCCCTCTTAAAGTCAAAGCTGCCTATGAAAGAAAAAGCTTGAGCTCGTTTGCAGGTTGGCGGCGATGATCACTAGGTGATGCTTGAAGTTGCAGAGCAAGGAGTTTGAAATGGGCTGATTAATAATATAATTTAGAGTTTGTTATAAATATATTTTAGGCCAAAGGACTATTTCCCATTAAAGTGCTCCGATTAATTTTGAAAAACTCATTTACTTATTTATAAACTATTAAAAAAATATTAGATTAACAAATTCAAGGGTAAAATTATCATTTTATTTGTAATATTAAAAATAAACTTAATTTTAATTTTTTGTCTCTGTCCATCTTCGTCTCGACGAAAACGCATCGTTTTTATCGATGATGATGTCATATAGCGTCAAAAGTATATGATCGAAAAGAGAGGACGTTAGAGAGGAAGAATAGGTACTTGGAGATCATCGATCATCATCGAAAAAATTAGATCTGAAAATTTGAAAACCCTATGAGGAAAAATACTATTTTTAAAAATTTGGGTTGGGGGAAAGTGTTAGGTTTTAAGGTTTGGAGAGAAAAATGATATGACTAGCAGACTTAGTTAAGTTTGACGGCTCATGAGTGGTTAAATAAGATTTTTAAAATTCACAGAGAGAATTTGAAAAAAAAAGCATACCGTGGGTAGGAAATAGTGCTTTAGCCTATATTTTATTAGAAAGAGATATGAAAGCAAGAAATCTATTTAAATGCGATGGAGAAACAGAACACAAGGTAGAGAGAAATATATTTTTTACATTTTTTCATGTCTATACAATGCAAACGGGTAGGTTTACATAGGTAAATCTCACCACTGGCCAATGATGGTGATAATTTTGATCCTAATTTAAAATTTTAATCATTTTTAATATTAACGAAGAAGAGATGTTTCGATAAAAATGAGAAAAGAGATAAAGATACAAAAAATATTGACAATCGAGAATGAAAATTCATATCTCTTTTTATTTTCGTCTTTGACCTCGTTTTTTTATATTAATATATTTATTTAAAATATTAATATATTTTTATAGTTTTAAATTATTTATATTTTTTAAATTTATATATATTTCATTGATAAGAGAAGAAAAAATTTCAATTTAACTCTAAATATATTATATACTTCATTGATATCTTAACTCTACAAGGAGAGAAGAAAAATGAAATGATAAGTGAAATCGAATGCAACCCTTTTACGTGAGTTTGTATATAATTTGATGGGATATTGAGTAGAATAACTTATTTTTTTCTTTTATATATATATATATATATATATCACTTTTTTTTTCTATATTATTAGGGTTTACACTCACCTAACTAAGACTTACTTAATCAAGTATAAATTTACCTAATTAAGATATAAAATTCATCTATTCACCTAATTAAAATTAAAATATGAAGTGAAATAAGATAAAATTATGAAAAATTTTGATGATTTTGATAATTGGAAGGTTGGCCAAGTGTTTGGCTTAGTGATTGGCTGAATGGTTGGCCAGTTGGTTGACTAGCCAAACATTTAGTCAACTAATTTATTTTTAAAAAATTGATTAATCAATCAATTTATTTTGAAAAATTGGTTGAATGGGTAGCCAACCCATCCGATTAATCATTCGGTCAAATCTCAAATCTTATCCAAATCCAATTTATTTTTAAAAAATTGGTTGACCAATCAATTTATTTTTAAAAATTGGTTAAGTGGGTGGCTAACCCATCTGACTAATTATTCGACCAATCTTAAATCTTATAACTTTCTTCTTTTAAAAATTAAATTAACTTAAAAAGTAACTATATTTATATAATAAGAAAAAATAGTTATACATATATATAAAAGATAAAATAAATAAATATTTTAATTAATATCTCTAATTTAATTATTATATAATTTGAATTATACTATAATTTGGATAAATAAAATAATATAGATAAAAGTGAGAATTTCACTTTTTTTATTTATTTTTATTAACAGGGAAGACGCCTTCCGACTTCGCATCGTTTGTCGTCCGAGATTAGACTTAGGGTGCGTTTGGTTGGCGGTAAGATAGATTACCTTGGTAATCTATCTTTTATTCCCTTGTTTGGTTTATCAGTAATAAAAGATTACAGTAATCTTTTATTACCAATATTGACGTGGCAGGTAATATAGGTGGTAATCTGATTACCACCTTTACCTTAGGTATTTAAAAATTATTGGGATAATCTTGAGTTTATTATAGAAAAATTATTATTTATTAATTTTTTGAAATAAAAATAAATTTATTTTTAATTAATATGACAAATAATATAAAAAATATTTAAAAATAATTATATTCAAGGGCATTTAAATAAAATAATTTACTAGTAATCTTTTATTACCTTAAACCAAACACAATAATTATTTATACCTATCAAATTTTATCAAACATAGTAATCATTTATACCCAGTAATCTTCTAAGTAATCTATCTTCAAGGTAATCTTTCTATTTTAGTAATCAAACATTACCCAAACCAAACGCCCCCTTAGAGTTTTGACACAATGCTGCTCTCATCATTGCGAATTTGCAGAGGCAAAAAGTTGAATGCAAGTTGATTGCTTCTGGCTGTTTGGAAAAAAATTTGGACCTTTTGGAAATTTTGATATCTGGGTATGAACATGAACAAGGTGAAGACGGGATTGGTAGTGTTCTTATTTATGGTGCTGTTGCAACAGAATGTATTCGGCATCAGAGTGTGGCTAAATATGTGATGGAATCGCAACACTTGAGAAAGTTTTTTAGGTTTTTCAGAACCCACATTTTGATGTGGCTTCAGATGCTCAATAGACTTTTAAACAGCTTTTGACGAGGCATAAATCAATTGTAGGTCAGTTTCTGAGTATGAATTATGAATGGTTTTTCGAGGAATACAATTCACAGTTGTTGGAATCTCATAATTACTTGACCAGAAGGCAGGCTGTTAAGTTGCTGGGAGAATTGTTATATTGTCAATCAAATTCTGGTGTGAGGGTTAGGTGTCTGAGCTCATTAAGTAACTTCAAGGAGTTGATGAATCTTCTTCGAGATACAAACAAATGTATACAGTTGGAAAGTTTTCACGTGTTTAATTTGTTTGTTGAAAATCAAAATAAGCCTCCTGAGATCGCCTGTGTCCTCCTCAAAAATAAAGACAAGCTTTTTCAGTTCATCGGCAGCTTCAATATTGATAGGGTGAATGAAGACTTTGAAGCCGAAAAATCGCTGGTTATTGAGGAGATTGCTGCTTTGGAACCAAGAAAGCAACAGCCAGTCCTTGCGTTTTAATATTCTTACAAATCCAAGCCAGAAAGGAGCAGAAGATTGGATGTTTAGCTTTATACTTTTTAGCATTGGGATTTTGTTTCTCAGTCCTTATTCTCGTTGGAAATGTAAATAGAATTCATTTCAACTTAATAATGTAGCTTCCATTTTTTTTTTTTTACGAGTTCTCTACACTAGCTTTTCATTGTTAAATAAGAAATCAGCCTTATTAAATGCAATGTATTGGATTCAAATAATATTGGAGTAGTGTGGGATTTGAAAACAAATACATGATAACAGTGGAGACTTTGCTTATTCAGCTTTTTGTTTGCTTTCCTAGCTCATCTGTATAGGCAATGAAACCACCTCTCCGATGCCCCCATGTGATTGCAAGTCTCGAGAATCACCCTGCAAACCGTAAATAACAGGGAAGAGCAAGCAGCAATAGAAGTTCATGTTTGGGAATTCGTAAGTGCAGATTTCCCTTAAAGAATGGGTCCTCAAATTGTAGGCGACAATACTACCAGGGAGCCGCAGGTATATCGTTTGAGAGTTTCCAATGTAAGCGAATGGAGATAAAAAGTATGGCTCCCAGTGTGAGAAAAGATTGTTTCTCTGTTGAATACGAAGAAAGACATCAGGATTTTGTGATATCAAGCTCTGGTGTGTGGCCGTATGAACTAATTTCCACACATAGTTAGAATAGAAGTCCTGATCATGTTCCTTGATGAGAACCCAGATGTGGATTCCTTCAGAGTCAGAGTAGCAGTAGTGAAGACGGCTTTCACACTCAAACAAACATTGCCCAAAGGTCAGAGAATTCCAGGTCCATCTGTGGGGATAATTTGGCAGCTCAATCACCCTGCAGAGCCCATGATTGACATGATAAACGAGTAAGTATCCACCCAGTTCCCAGTAAATAGCTCCGTTTGCAAAGAGAGGGGACGAGTCGAGCTTGGGAAGTTCAAGTGGTAGACGAATTACAGGCCTATATCGTCTCCATATATTAGTTTCAGATGAGAAGATCTCCATTTCTAGAAAACCACCACTTCCCGCTGGAGGGACAGCAGATGACGATGATGAGGACGACTCTAGGACACATTCTTCTTCATCTTCAATTCTGAATACTCGTACAACTTGGTAGTGGAGTCCATCAAAAGCCAAACCTGTTCTAATACTACGTCTAGTTATCAGGGGTCGAGGAAGAACCTCCCTTCGCTCAGAAAATAGATTGAATAGATTATAGGTCACTTGGTTATTATGAACACTTGACAGCAGAAGCAGACCACTGGCAAAAGCACAAACGTGTACGTTTCTTGAAGTACAAAAACTCAGGGATCGGTTCACAACAGCAGACCCTTCATCAGCCAAATCCAGGAAAACATACTGAGCAGAGCTATCACTGAACAAGTAATGGCACAGAAGATTCTCGGTATAATTTCTGGTACCAACCCAGTTGGGCTTAGACCCTGTGTCCATGCTTTCTGGCAAGACAAAACTACTCCTTGATTGTGTACTAGAATATAAACAGATTTATTGAAGAAGGGAAAAGATGACAGCACTATCAGCCAATCAAGCACCACAGTGACTCATCAGCGGGGAAATTGACACTATGCGCCTGAAGACAGAAGCACAGCTTCGATAATTGCAATGACATCCTTTCATTGGCCTTTCCACCTACTAAGTCCAAACATAAAGGGATGGGCACATTGACCACTTCCACTGCGTTAATTTTACAAATATTTATTTTAAATCAGGGATTGCCACGTGAGTTTTTGTACTCTCATGCCTTGGTCATTATAAAATCTCCTGATTTCATGCTGAACCTTACAGCACAAGGATGTTTGGCAATTGGTGGACACATGCAATAGAATTTAAAAATTTTAAAATAAACAGAAAATTCATTAGAATGTGAAAATAATTGAGATTTTAACTGTAGGTGAAGTCCCCTTTCTTTCAACATAAAAACGAAAGATTGAAAATAAAGGAATCATTTCAATCTACAAAACTTCTTTGAATTATTTTACTTGAAATGTTTATAAGAATCAGGGTTTCGTATGATTGGAGGTTCTACTTTGATACAAGGCTCCTTCCTCGGTGATTACAATGTGTACAATATAAAATGTAATTAAACAGTCAGAAAACCATCCACTAAAGTTAGCCCACATCCCACTTGAAGCATTGGAGCTGATATTGAGGGACATAGCATGTAAACACTCCCAAGCAGTTAGATTGATTTGTAAACTGGAAAGAATTTTTCTCCACATCAGCCACTCTCTTGTCAAGACTTGGTGTAAACCATGCTGCCGCTGTATTCCCATTCAGCTTGGGCACAACATTCAGCCTTGGCAATACTGCCTCTGTATTCTCATTCAGCTTCTCTGGAATTACATTCGGCCTTTGCAACGCTGCCTCTGTATTCTCATTGAGCTTCTCAGGCATGGCGTTCAATCTCAGCAATGCTGCCACTGTATTCTCATCCAGCTTATCTGGCAAGGAATTCAGAAGTTTGTAAATCTCATCGTTCATGTTTTCACGATTATATAGCTCAATCATGCAAGTATAATGCTCTAAAATCGGTGTGATACCATAATTTTCTCGCATATACTGGAAGTACCGGCAACCTTCATCTACATTATTTGTCTGTACACAAGCACATAAAACACCCACAAAAGTGATTGCATCTGGCTGAATATTTGTTTTCTCCATCTGCACAAAAAGAGCAAGGGCTTCCTCTCCACACCCATGCACACCCAAGCTAGTAATCATAGAATTCCAAGTAGCTAAGTTCTTAAATCGCATCTCATCAAACACTTTCCTAGCATCCTCCAAACTACCGCATTTGCTATACATGTCTATAAGAGCAGTCCCTAGGTAAACTCCAAGTTTGAACCCATTTTTAAGAGCAAAGTCATGAATCCAACTACCCAATTTTAGACTTCCCAGGTCGGTACATGCTTGAAACAAGCTAACAAGTGTAAATTCATTTGGTCTGACATTGTCAAGTTGCATTCTCCAGAACAATTCAAAGGCCTCCTGAGGTTGTTGATGCCTAACATAAGCATTAATCATGGCTGTCCATGATACAACATTTCTTGATTTCATTTGCTCAAAAACAGCCCGGGCAGCATCCAAATCCCCAGAAGCAGCAAGGCCGGTAATCATAGTTGTCCATGAAACAACACTTCGTACACGCATTTTCTCAAACAGCTTAGTTCCACTATCTACATCCCCACACTTGAAATAAAGATCCATCAAAGTATTCTGCACAAACATGTCTCGGGAAAATCCCGTTTTAACAGCCAAACCATGGACCTCTTTGCCCTTCTCAACATCAAAAGCCGCCAAGCAAGCTTTAATAACAAACGGAAAGGTGAACTTATCAGGCGCAAAGCCTTTGCATATCATAAGGTTAAACAAATCCAAAGCTTGCCGGGACCTGTCAGTCCTAGTAAGTGCCCTAATCATAAGATTCCAGGTAAAGGCATGGGGGCGCTGGATTTGATGAAAGACTAAAAGGGCATAGTCCATTTTGCCATAAGAAGAGCAAATATCAAGTAATTTTCGAACAACTAATTGATCGTCAGTAAGGCCGTGGCGGATAATTCTGGAATGGATTGACTTCAATTTATTAAAAGTGGTACATTTACGGAGTAAAAACAGAGCTTCCTGAGAATTAAACCTCAGTCTAGAGCTAAAGCTCAGTGGGGTTTTATGGGCAACAAGGTCAGGGATGAATGAAAGGCACATCGCCATAATTATTGAATAAAAATGACGTAATTTTCCGAGAAACGTTGTGTGAGAAGCTTTGTTTACCTTTCCAGCGGTGCTTAAACGCCGGCCGGCCGGCCCGGTCGGCGAAGAATTCTGGGCCGCAAGCTTGCACGTCTAATTAGTCGATAAACTGGATAATCGTGGTAACGGCATGAAGTTTCAGTGCGGTTCTACGGCTTCGTTATGTTTGGAAAGATGAATAACATATCCTGGTGTCATAATAACTGAACCACAAAGTATGGGGAGATTAAGTTAACAATAAAACTATGTGTATTTATTTTAGATACACAAATATATACATATTTATATATGTTATCATATGATTGAATGATTTTAAATTAAGAATAAAACAATAACTAATCAAATGATGACACATATAAGTATATATATATTTGTGTATCTAAAATAAGTACACATAATATTACTCTTAAATTAAATACCCAAAATCTAACGAAAGAAAACAAAAATTCTCAGCTTTATCCATACAAGGCAAAAAATACCCAAAGTTATATGAATGGATGAAAATACCCTTATATAAACAAATAAAACAAACACATGATTTCTTTGAAATCACTGTCTAAATTCGGGGGAAAAATTTTGCTTGCTATGTAGCTTCCACGAGGATCGTGAGATTGACTTTTTTCTGATGATTTTTCTAGTTTTTTGATAACAAAAATGACAAAAAAAATTAATACATTGTCTTTTATCATGTTTTAATAATTTTGATGTTGAGATTTTATCGATTGAATAAAGATTTTAAGTGTTTTTAATTAAAGTTTTTAGTTTTGAATATTTGATTTTAAAGGCAATTATTATTTGTTTTGGATGAATTGATTAAGGGTTGTTATATTGTAACATGTATAGATTCGCTTTTTATTGAAATAGTATTTGGAAAATGAAATTTTGGTCCGAAAATATAGATCTCGGGGGAAAATATTCCACCTCGAGAGTGAGGCCTCGGGTAATCTTTGGGAGAGGGGGAAAATTGTAATTTTTTAAACAATAACTATCTTGAGGGAGTCCCAAGTGATCTTGAGAAACCTTGTGGGATAGCGGGAATTTTTTATTTTTTATACAGTGAAACTCAAGGAACTTGAGGGAGAGATAAATTGTGAGTTTTTAAATAATTTCGATATTTAAAGGGGTAAGTCACTAGTTTAAGGGGGAAAATTGATAGGTTTTTTATTACTGTGTTTTTCGATGTTGAGTTTTTGAATTTCAAATCCATTTTTTTAAATTTTCCTATTTTAAGAGTTTTTCAACATATAGTTTTTTTAATTTTAAGTTTGATATTTAATTTAATAAGGTTTTTCAATGTGTAGTTTTCAAATTTCATATTCATTTTTTTTAAATTTTTCCTATTCCAGAGGTTTTTCAACAAGTAGTTTTCTAATTTCAGGCTTTATTTTTTATTTATCTCATTCTAGGTTTTTTTTTTTATATGTAGTTTTAGAATTTCATATCTGTTTTTTCAATTTTTTCCATTCCAAAGATTTTTTGACGTGCAATTTTTTAATTTCAGGTTTAATTTTTTATTTATTCCATTTAAGGTTTTTTCATTTGTAGTTTTCGAATTTTAGTTTTTTTTTTAATTTTTCCTATTCGAAGAGTTTTTTGACATGTAGTTTTCAAATTTTAGGTCCAATTTTTTATTTATTCTATTCTAGGGTTTTTTTATGTGTAGTTTTTGAATGCTAGATTTTTTTTCAATTTTTCTCACTTTAAGGGTCTTTGGACATATATTTTCAAATTTCAGATTTGTTTTTTTTTCATTTTTTTTCATTTCAAAGATTTTTTTATGTATAAGATTAGAATTGGAGTTCTGTTTTTTTTTTTTCTAATTATTGTAGAAATTAATAAATTATAAATATACATTTCATATTGATTTCAAATTTTATGTCTGTATTTATGAAATTTTTATTAAATTTGTCATGATAATAATAGTATTTTAACAGAAAATTTCTCAAAAAAGAAAACGTGAGGACCCAAGGAGAGAATTAAGAATCCTTGATGAGACACAACACTTTTAGATAGAGGTGATTTCGCATGTGTAGTGAAATATTATATCCAAGATAAAATTTACATTGACACAACAACAATTGAGGTTGTTTGAATGAACGTATTTTGGGCACTTCCTTCACTTATGGGACATGAGATTCAATAGAGTGTTGATCTTATACTCAGGAATTAGTTCTAGTTTCAAATTAATAGGGTTGACATGAAATTCAACCTATTCAAGTTTGCACTTATTATATTTGGGTATCTTTTGCATTTTTTAAAAATAGTTGGACATTTTCACTTAAGTTGTTTCACTTTTGAGCATTTTAATTTTAGTTTGTCAAACTTGGGCATTTTTAGTTTAAACCAGTTGTATTTGGACAATTAATTTAATTTTCTCAAAGTATAACACATGTATTGTAAATTCTTTCCCTATCAAACATTTTGTTGTTATTTTATATGGGAACGAAAGAAAAGAAAATTTCCCAATAGGCAAAAACTTTTATGAGTAATATTATATGCATAATAATATATATAATTTTATATATAAATAATATTATGTTATCATATTATTGAGTAGTTTAAAATTAAAAATAAAACGAAACTGAATTACATAATAATATATCATTATTTTTATACCAAATTATATATATAGTTTTATTGTTGATAAAAACAACTTTGGAGGAATGTGGCCAGTTTCATTGTGTTAGAAATAAAACCACCTGTATAAAGATAATATGCTTGTGCAAATAAGAGCATGTACATATTTGTGGAACACAATTTAAGTATATATATAATGTGTCATCATGTGATTGAATATTATTTTATTTTTAATTTAAAATTATTTAATGATATAATAACACAAAATACATATGCCTAAATTGTGTATGCGTAGACGTCTTTTTTTTTTCCCTTCTCGTGGTAAATAGTCATTTTCATCCCCATGTTCTACTTCAACTTCAATTGACCATGAATTATGAGAAAACAACCATAAATTAGCAATGGCCATAAATTTGCACAGAGCAATCTCTCTCTATGAATTCAGAGTAGCAAAAAGAATGGCTTTCACATGTGTGTGATCATGCACTTTATAGATGTGTTTGATTCGAGTAATATTTTATCAATAAAATAATATACATATATTTTTTATATATAATTTAGGTATATAGATAAATATCATTATGTGATTAAATGATTTGAAATTAAAGATAGAGTAATCTCTAATCATGTGATATCACATCATCTATGTACTTTAATTATATATTAAAAATATGTACATATAACATTGTTCATATTTTATTACCAAAGAGCAATATTATACCTACTTATTTAATTATATAAATAGGTATATACTTGTGTGTCATCATTTGATTGGGTGTTGTTTATTTGTAATTTAAAGTTGTCCAATCGTTTAATAACATATATCAAGTATATGCTTAAGGTGATTATGTATAGTTTAATTGATTGCTAAAAGTGAAAAATGATCATAAAGATAGTTATGATGTATAAATATTATCACTTTGAACTTAGATATTAAAAGATTATAAATATAATATTAATTTTATTATTATTTATTAATTTTTTAAGACAAAAATATCTTCATCTTCAATTAATATAACAAGTAACATGAAATATATTTTATAATAATTATACCTAAAGATATTTAAGTAAAATAATATACTAGTATTTTTTTAATCCCTAATCAAATATAATAATTATTTATACATATATATATTTATCAAAATTTATCAAACTAATTTTTAAATAATTTATTTTCAATGTAATCTTTCTTTTAGTAATAAAATATTATTTAAATAAAATGCAACATAATTGTTAAAATTAGGATATATAAGTAATTATTTTAGTTACTTAAAAATCTTCAAAATATTATTGGGTAAAAACTAATATTGTATTTGGTTAAACTAATATGTATTCGGTTAAATATTTATTTTATATAATTTTTAAAATATTTTTAATATTAATAATATAATAAAAAAATTTAAAAAATTATGATTAACTTATAATTTGAAATAATAGTAAAATTATTTATTATCTTATTTATCGCATTATAAAATACCATATCGTTTAATATTGTGTCATGATACCAAATATCACATCATTTGGTATTGTGTTACGTCGTGTCGTGAAAAAATAATAAAAACTAAATCATCATATTTATTCTTTGTAGAACAAATTAAGTTGTTAACATACGTTATCTGATGTGACTTAATGCAAATTAATTTGCCCTATAACCAACTACAAAATCCCTTCACAAGTAAGAACAAAAGAACAATTTGACACAGCTCATACCTGAGAGTATTTCTTCTGGACTAAACCCATAAATCCAGCCACTTTCACAACTGTTCATAATCCAAAGGTTCAGCAACATCGGCAAATTCATCTCCAGTAATTCCTAGTCGGTAATTACTAGATAAAGAGTTTTAAGGGGACAAGTTTTGACAATGAAGAACATCCATGGATGTCAAACTCAAACACATTATTTTGGTTTCCAATTTTCTCAAATAAGAAACCATAAAGCCCGTTGGCTTTGATCTCAACCATTTTAGGATTATCCTCCATGTGCAAACATAATCTTATTTTCTCTTATAATTACACCCTTAACCTACCCAACCTCCCAGTCAAAGCCACTGTATTTTATCAAATGCAAAAGACTACACTAAAAATAAGAGGAACCAAAAATCAGTGAGCATAAAAATAAAAAAAGTAACAGCAAAGAACATACTATTAATTTATCTAAGTTTCAACAAACTCTTGAGAAATAGATGTGGAGATCCCACTTAGTTCATCAGTTGGGGTAGGCCCCTTGGCCGCCTCTTTTCTACGCTTTCCTCCATTTGCTTATATGTATATACACACTCTCTGATCCACCATTTCATAACACAAACTAGTTTAATTACATCAACTCTTTCAAAAACCAGTTCAATGGCGCCTCAAGCCTTCTCCCTCCCTATTCTTCTCTTCATTGTCTACTTCCACCGCACCGCTGCTGATTACGGCGGCTGGCAAAGCGCCCACGCCACCTTCTATGGCGGCAATGACACATGTGGCACAATGGGTAAGTATACGTCAATTCTATTCTGTTGTGAATATTTTTGCATCATGTATTGATATGGAGTTAATTAGTTATATTATATATATATATGCAGGAGGAGCATGTGGATATGGGAATTTATACGATCAAGGATATGGGGCGAGCACCACAGCACTAAGCACAGCGTTGTTCAATAGCGGTTCGACTTGTGGAGCTTGTTTTGAACTGAAATGTGAAAATGATCCGCAATGGTGCCTCCCTGGTTCAGTTATTGTGACTGCTACAAACTTTTGCCCACCTAACTATACTTTGCCGAGTGGCCAAGGAGGGTGGTGTAATCCTCCTCGCCAACACTTCGATATGTCTGTGCCTGCTTTCTTGAAAATTGCACAATACCGCGCTGGAATAGTGCCTGTGTCATTTAGAAGGTATGCAGAAGAAAAATCTTTGTAAATATGTAGTCCCACTTTGTTGAATGATCAAGTCCGTGGTTTATTCTCACAAAATCTGCGGCAGAAGCCCCTTGAATGGCTGCATGTAAAGCTGATAAAATGGGATAGGCACCCGTGGGCACCCGTCTTAAAAACGACTATGATTTTTAGATTTTGGACCCGTACCTACAATCATCTATGATTTCTTTCCTGGTCATCTTATTCTTCCTCCTCAACATCAAATCTACAATATTTTCAACACAAATTTTATATATTTTATCTTCTTTTTAACATAAAATGATTTTCAATTTACTATAAAATTAAAAAATTTGTTATATTGAAAATAAATTTAAAGAATTTAAACATTAAACATTTTTTTGTGATATTTATTTCGTGTTCAATACTAAAATTCTTTGAATCTATAAAAATTATTTTTATAATTTGAGGTAAATTTTAGTTTCTTCACGTAATATTTATCCTTTTTATAGTGTATTTAAAGATTACACTTACCATTTTTACGAAGCATTTGAAAATAAAAGTATTAAAAATTATTAAATAAATTTATTAAAATAATTAAAAAATTAATATTAATAGATAAAGGAGTTTTAAAAAATACCGCTTGAATAAAATAATTTATTTTTTACTTGCACCTGTTTTTACCCCGCCTGCACCCTAGCCACCCCAATTGCCTAGGTTTACCTGCATGGCCTCCCAGGGTTCCGCAGGAGTCTCAGTTTTGAAGCAGTTCGTCTGCTAAAATTGTGAATTTGTGTTGATGTTGGCAGGGTTCCTTGCGTGAAGAAAGGAGGAATAAGATTTACAATAAATGGGAACCCATATTTCAACTTGGTTTTGATCACGAACGTTGGTGGAGCCGGAGACGTTCGATCAGTTTCAATCAAAGGGTCTAGAACTGGGTGGCAACCCATGTCAAGAAACTGGGGCCAAAATTGGCAGAGTAATTCATACCTCTACGGGCAAGGGCTCTCTTTTCAAGTCACCACCAGTGACGGTAGAACTGTCACTAGTTACAACGTGGCGCCGGCTAATTGGCAGTTTGGACAAACCTTCGAAGGGGGTCAATTTTAACATATTTTCTTGTGTTTATAAAGTTGAAAGGGTGAAAATCCTGAGGTGCTAAAGAATAATCAAGCGCTCGCATATAATGAAATAGCTTTAAAAAAAAAAGTTATTAATATAAATAAAAAAATATTATTAATATAAATAAGTTTTACATAGTTGCTTGTTTTTACTATTTTGATACATCTAGTATCGGGTTTAGGCCACCTTTGATGGATTAATTTAATCCGATTATATCAATTATTAATGAACGATTGAATTTATATATATAATATCCAAAACTGTATTCTCTTATCTCAATTAATGCAAAACACAGGGAAACAAATTATTATCTCCATTCTAATTACCAATAATATTCCTAAACCCTAGATCAATTTAACGATGGATTTGTTAACTTTTGGGTACACAATTATACTGTTTAATTTACATAATTACAAAAATGACATTATTTTCCAACACCAAGAAATATTATAATTTTGTAATTATAAATATTTACCATCAAGTTTGCTGTGAATCAGAATTTGCATTGTTTTTAATAACATTTGATATTTACAATTTTGACCAAAGCTTTTCATTACAGAAGTGCAAAACATAAAATTTTTTTTTTTTCTTTTTTCTGTCCTCACCAACAACGGTTGGAGGAGCTTCAATACGCAACTTCTTAAACGTTGCACCTCCTATTTTTCTTTTATCTGCGTTAGGTTAGGGGGCTCGTTTGTCCCCTACTCGACTGACCACTACAAACAAAGGGAAAAACCAAAGGAATAGCTCCCCGGCCCATAGTGGGGTTGGGTCTACGAATGGCTTAAAACAAGTCTTATTTATGCAAGAAAGAACACTTAAAGAAGAAGAGTGAGTCAACGCTTACTTGAGAATTTTCTCATTGGACAAGAGGTTGCAGGAAGTCTAAGAGATTAGACCGAATGTTTGAAGCTTGGCACTGAAGAATAACTCTCGACATCTCAAGTGCTGTTAGGAAGCTCACAGAAACTTACTGTGTATGTCCAAATTTGACTTATGTTAATTAACTGCAAAACAAAAAAACAAAAGGATGAGGTTAGTTGATAAGTAAGATTAGAAATGACAACATGCAAGCAGACAACTAAACAACACCTAAAACCCACTTGCTACCATAAAATGTCTATTACACGAGCTAAGGAAGAAGAAATATTTGCTTCTCTGATCACCCATATTTTCCCTCATATGTTGACTCAATTAAGTTCCTTCTTTGTTCGCTTAGAGAGGTAGTATAATCCTTCTTCTGTGGCATGTTCTTTCAATCAATAGGCGTAGGCAAGCTATTCGATAATGAGCTCGCCAAGTCCTTGCACCATGTAAGCCATGTACCTGCCAAGAGTGCAACGGTGTGTGTTCAGCTATAGTTGGAACGACACAACTTGAAGTAGTTAAATACCTCCTTCATGAACTAGTGCAGAGGAAGCATCACATTGCATTACAACATGGCTTTTGAGACCATTACCCATCCATAAGGAGGTGCATGGTGTAAATAGTCCCTTGGTTCTTGTAGTTAGAAAGGAATGCCGTAACAACTCTTTATGTTTATTGTAGTGATCGAGGACAACTCCTCGTGTCCTCAATCTCCATGATGTTCTTGTTGCCCAAGTTAGACGACAAAGATTCTGCTCCTTGTGAAGATTCAATTTTTTCATGATGTTTTCCACTAAGTTTAATCCCACAAACCTTAACTTTAACCTCGATCGATTACTCTACTGTGACCAATTGTGTGACTTTTCTCTACCGCACTTGAGGGACTTCGAGACTAATGGAAGATGCCTTTGAACCAATTGGATAACCCTTGAATCCATCATTTGGTTGAATTTTTGGAAGACATCTAAAAATAAGAAAGAGCAACAATCAATTAGCGAAAGGCTCAACCAATGACCGACTAGCTACAAGTCTAACCAAACCAATAACCCCGATGGTATTTTCTTACCCTAAAGCACTATCAACAACTATGTCTACCCAAAAGATAGTATGCAAAGATGAAACTCTACTCATAAACCACCTAAACACAAGAACCCATAAGTGCGATATAAACAGTTTTAAGCAGCTTCTGGGGATAAAGAAGTCAAGTCAGTGACAAGTGCCATCAATCCAACGAGGTGCACAAATCATGCTCAATAACAAGTCATGGTGATTTGAGCTGCCATATATGATAGGTTGTAATACATTAAAATTGAAAGTGGAAACATTATTTTCACGACATACTTCAAAACAGAAATCTCGATTGTCCATGTGTCATTCATTATGTAAGAAGGTGAAGAGCTCTTGAAGCCTTATTTGTACTCCAAAAGCTCGGGGCAATTGTTATATAATCAAACACTTTTTTAGTCAAACTCTTGAAAGTAAAACCAAAGAAACTACTAATTATATGAATTGCATGCAGTTGTTAAGGTTAGATCTAAAGCAAGCTTGTTTAAGCTCGATACGAGTTTTGCTCGAATGAATCCAAACCCAAGCTTAATATATACAAACTCAAGCCTAAACCTGGACTAAAATATATTAAAAAAAAAATTTAAACAACGTCGTACGAGTAATAAGAAAACCAAATTTGAGCGAATAAGTTTAGTGAGCCCAATCCAAGTTTGGTTTGTTTACACTAACCCGAACTCTTGATCCATAAAGTGTTATTCTTCATACTCAACGAGCCTAATTATTATCATAATACAAAATCCATGATTAATACATGAAAGCGGCAAAAATTTTTTTAGTTGAAGTAGAGCACAAAATTGTAACATGACATAGCAAAATCCTTATCAAAATTTGGGAGAGGGGCCTAGGAGTAGTTTTACAAATATATTATATTGGCCAAGGACTATTTTCCGCCTGAGGTTTAATCTATTTCCAAATATACGCTTGTGAGGTTTCAAAAAATTAAACATCTACTCAAACCATTAAAACTCTAAAAGAATATATTATTTTTCTCCCCTTGATTTGAAAACCCAATAATTTTTCCTTTGATTAAGTTTTGAAAAATTTACATTTCTTTATAAAGTTTTTTTTCTTTCTATGGGGATCGAAATTCATTTCGTTATTTATCTTCCCAAAGTAGCAGTTTCGTCAGACGAAGAGCATCTTCGTTGGACAAAGACCATTTTCGTCAGACGAAGAGATAAAGATGATTCATCGTCTTCGTCTCTTTGACCATATGAAGATAATTTAACTTCGTTCGACTGACGAATCGATATCAGAAATCGAAATTAAAAGATTTGTCTGATATTGATTCATTGGTCAGAGGAGATTAGAAGATTCATCTAATGTCGATCCATTGACCAGATGGAGACGATTTATCTTTGTTAGACAAAACATGCCACGATGGAAGGGCCAACAGCAGATTGAGAAGATGATGGAAACGCTGATTGATGGCGGGAAGGGATTTTAGTCACTGGAGAATAAGAAAAAACCTTAGAGAGAAAAATAAATTTTTTAAAACTTAATTTTGAGGAAAAATATTAGTTTTTTAAATTAAAGAAGGAAAATAATATAATTTTTTATAATTTAAAAATAAAATAATAATTTTATCCCTTATAACTAATAATTTTGATTAAGTTTAATAACTTATAAGTATGTATTTGAGTTTTTGAAAATTTATGGATGTGCGTTCAAGAATGCTCTTAACCTTTGGTGGGAACAAGTCTTTTCGCCGCAATTCTTGACCTCATTGACTCGCTCCGCAATTCTTATCTGAAACACTCGCCAACTCATCATCCCTAACTCACTTTCGGAGTGAACACAGAGCACAGCACAGCACAGCACAGCACAAGTATCCAAAAAATGGGTGCTAGTAGTGATCCGAATCCAGACGGTTCGGACGAGCAGCAGAAAAGATCCGAGATCTACACCTACGAGTCTCCATGGCACATCTACGCCATGAACTGGAGCGTCCGTCGCGACAAGAAGTACCGTCTCGCTATCGCCAGCCTCCTCGAGCAGTACCCCAACCGGGTCGAAATTGTCCAGCTTGATGATTCCACTGGCGAGATCCGAGCCGACCCAAATCTTTCTTTCGAACATCCCTATCCGCCCACCAAGGCCATCTTCATCCCTGATAAGGAGTGCCAGAAGCCCGACCTACTCGCCACCTCCAGTGACTTCCTCCGCATCTGGCGGATCTCCGACGAAGAACGCCGCGTCGAGCTTAAGAGCCTTTTGAATGGAAACAAGAACAGTGAGTATTGTGGGCCGTTGACGTCGTTTGACTGGAACGAAGCGGAGCCGAAGCGAATCGGAACATCGAGCATCGATACCACGTGTACAATTTGGGATATCGAGAGAGAAGCGGTTGATACTCAGCTAATCGCTCACGATAAAGAGGTGTACGACATAGCGTGGGGCGGCGTCGGCGTTTTCGCTTCCGTTTCGGCCGACGGTTCCGTTAGGGTTTTCGATTTGCGCGATAAAGAACATTCGACGATTATCTACGAGAGCTCGGAACCGGACACACCGCTGGTTCGTCTGGGCTGGAACAAACAGGACCCCAGGTACATGGCGACGATAATCATGGATAGCGCGAAGGTGGTGGTGTTAGACATTCGCTTCCCAACGCTCCCGGTGGTGGAGCTTCAGCGCCACCAGGCGAGTGTGAACGCCATTGCATGGGCCCCGCACAGTTCGTGCCACATATGCACGGCGGGTGATGATTCGCAGGCGTTGATATGGGATTTGTCGTCAATGGGTCAACCTGTTGAGGGTGGATTGGATCCGATTCTGGCGTACACGGCAGGGGCTGAAATCGAGCAGCTGCAGTGGTCATCTTCGCAGTCGGATTGGGTTGCCATTGCGTTCTCTACGAAGCTTCAGATTCTTAGGGTATGACCAGATATTGTTATTTGCGGACAATCATGTTTCCTAATGTTAGGAGGATTTCATTCCTAAATGATCAATCAAGAGAGTAAAACTGGATGATCAATATAATTTGTCTATTTGCATGCAAATATGTCTATCCCTTTTGTTAGAGCTTAGATGTTCAGAATATATGAGACTAAACCTAGGTATGGGAAGTTAGAGGGACTTATTCAGTTGAACACAGTAGGAATGGTTTTGCTCATGAGGTTTAGATATAATCTGCTAATTTAAGCTTAAAATGCGGAGTAGAGTGGTGACCATAGAACTTGGTTGTGGGTTGCAAACTTCCAAGTAATTAAAAAGGGTTATGTATTATATGTGTCAATGAAAGTTTTTCAGGTTAATGATTTTGAAGTGATTGACAGTAGAAAGAAAAGGGCAAAAGAAGTGACTTTGGTTTGATGATTAGCTTGTTAATGGAGAACAGGTTTATGTCTCTGACCCCTAGTACTTGGACTGGATGTGGTTTAGTAAGGGCTAAGTTAGTTCTCATCATGGATATACGGCGTATAATTTTGTTATCTGTCTTATGGTTGTAAGTTGTCGAAAATTATTGTATATATATGCTTCGATGCATCTTTATTTATCCTACCAGTGCCATAAGCAGGGTTTGCTGGTGGTTTCCTTTTGTGGGTAAACCTTTATTTGATACCGTTAACAATGAGAATTACTTGTCATCTTGTGTGACAAGTAATTAGAAAATGTGGTATTGGAAAGTAAAAGAGAAAAGTGGAAATTTCATTTCATTTCATTGCTGACGACACTATTTCTTTTATCTTGAGTGAGACATGCACTGTCAGTTTACCCCTTTTTTAAGCTAATGAGGGATTATTATATTAATGAAAAGTGATTATTTTACCCCTACATTTTTAGATTTTCTTTCTCCTCTCTTTAACAATGGCGACAATATGAAGACGAAACAAAGAGTTGGTGACTATCTTTAGCAAAGGCAAAGAGACATGGTCTCTTCATCAACGTCCAAGAAAAGACAGAGATCTTTGCCTCTTCTTGAACATCGATGAAAAGACGTCATCTCCCCATTAACAAAGAGGTGACACCTTTTCGTCTTCGTTGATGAAGAGATTTGTTGATAGAGATGAAGATTCATCTATTAGAGATGGTTCTTGACTTTTCATCTCGTTTTCAGATAGTTGTCAGAGATGGTTGCTAGAAGGGGAGAAAGAAAACCAAGGGATTAGGGGGTGAAATGGTGGGTTTTGAAAACTTGGAAACTTTGGGTGAGGGGAAATTTTTAAATTTTTAAATTTGAGGAGAAAAATACTATAAAACTTTAACTTTTTAATTTTTTTAAATAAATAACAATTTTATCTTTAATTTTAAACTAAATTTTTAAAAAAATTGAATTATAAATAGATATTTAAGTTTTTAAAATATCATAAATATATATTTATCTTTGTATTAAAACTTTAGTAGAAAATAGTCCTTTGGCCTTTTTTAATTTAAGTTTGAAAATTTTATTGTTAAAAAATTATCATTGTCCATGATGAAAAAATTGTAAGGTTATTTTGTCTAAAATTCTTTAAAATTCTATATTTTTAAGTATTTATTAAATATGCAAGTGTACAATATAAATTTTACTTCATTTAAAAAAAAAACTGTCTTCTATTTTTTTTTATTTTCTTCTCTCTTCATTATTTTCTCTTTTATCAATCTCTCCTTTCTTGTTAGCGTTAAAAGGTATGTAGAATGTACAAGAGAACGATAAAAAAAATAAATTTAAAATTTGATTGAGATAATATTTTATTATTATAAAGATATATTATTTGAAAAATTATTAAATATAAATTTTTTATAATAAAATATTATCAAGATATTAATTTATTTAAATGTTCTTGATATAATTATTATTTTACGGTGAGGGTATTTTTGTTTAAAAAATTAATAAAGATAAAATAGTAATAAAATTAATATTATTTTGATAATTTTTTAATATCTAAAATGAAGGTAATAA